>NC_056729.1:594540622-594840622 GCF_019279795.1 Protopterus annectens
CATATTTTCTTTGGACATTCTCGGTGCCTTTCCACATTGGCATATTGCACCTATATGATACCTGACTTTGACAGCCTTCCGTTACTCCTCCGGTATGTTTGGGTAAATGTAAACCGTTTTTTTTTGGTTTACATTCCGTGCCCTTACGCTACGCCTGCGCCACTTCGTGGATCGCTATTTGCCCTCATTTGCATGGTGCAATACCGCACACAGTGTGTTTTGCATACCTACGCCAGGCGGGACGGTCCGCGACGCCGTAGTGCACGTGGAATTCATTCATACCTGAATCGCTAAGCAGCCATATTTGGCGTTATAACGCCGACGCTATGCTGGCGCCTGGCGCAAGGTTCATGAATCCCGGGGTTAGTTTTAACATTTATTAATTTAAATTTGTTATTTCACAAAAACATTTTTAGTATGCCTGACCAAAACATAACTTTATTGGTAAATATTCAAAGTATAAAACTGATAATTTCCTTTAAAAGTTCAAACATATGCTTTATAGTTATCAGAGGAAAATGTTTAATAGTCACAATAAAACAAGAAATATATAGTCTAAATAACCTAAGATGGATTTAACTTAATTATCTTTAAATACCAATGGCTTAAACAATTCTAGCAAATGATCAAATCTACTGAAATATTTAAAATTAAACAAAGCACAAAATTTCTTCCTTCAAGAAACTAATTTCAAAACAAATGACATGTACAAATGGAATCCTAAGGAATATAAATTATTAACGCAATCCACTTATAAGACAAAGACAAAAGGAGTAACACTTTTATGGAAAGCAAATGTGATTAACCCAGAAATCATTTATAAGTATGAAGATAAAGAAGGTCTTATGGCATTAGTAATAGTTAAATATAATAACAGAATATGGACCCTAGCCAGTCTTTACTGGTTCCCAGGCATTGGAACAGGAACTGTTAAAAAACACTTGGATTTCATTTCCAATAATTATAAAGGCAACTTAATATTAGGAGGAGATTTTAACTGTATACTTGATATTTCTGAAACTACAAATAAAAGACTCCTGCATACATCTGCTGTATCAAAAGCTTTAAACAAGTGGGTAGAATCATTTCATCATGTAGATACTTTCAAATTTAAAGAAGATAAATCTTTGTTGTTTTCCCATCAATATCATAGATTTAGTACCCAAACTAGAATACGTAAAATATTTGCTGCATATCACTTACACTCTAAAATCATTAATTTCTCAATCACTCCCTGCTCCTTTTCAGACCACAATTCATTGATACTAAAACTTCAAAATGGGTGCAAACCATTAATCTTTAACTCCATAATTCCACCATATATAACTAAAATTAAAGAGTTCAAACCCTGGTAATTATCTGAATTACAGTTCTTCTTAGATATTAATTACACCACAGAAATAAATAAAATAATGATATGGGACTCATTAAAAGCTTACATATATTGTAAAACCCTAACTTGGTATAAAAAAATCAGAGAATGGGATTTTGAATTATTAGAAATACAATCCAAACGTTTGTCAGTAAAAGCTGAAAAAATCAAAATCATTAGGAGATTAAAAAGAAAGTAGAAATATTAAACAATAAATACACCAAAATTCTAACATACAAAACTAGTTTAGGTTTAGAAAAACTAAAAATTAATGCCCTGTCCACTTCTCCCAAATATCTACATCATGTATCCACAAGAATCAAAATACAATCAAAAGCATAACATTACAATTATCTTACATGAAAAGAAAAGGGAAAATGTCTCAGATATAGGTGATATTCTTGATGCCTATAGAAATCACTATATGGAACATTTCCAAAAAGAAAATATACATATCGATCAATTAAATCCAGATGAAACATGTTCTAATATAAAAAATACAAGAAATTTTAAAATTAGATCAGCAAGCACCCATATCCTACAAATAAATTACAGATACAATAAAAGAGGGTAAAAATAATAAAGCTCCTGGTATACATGGCATAATTATGGAAATATATAAACTTTTTCCTTCAAAGATGCTATCCCTCTTCCATAAAACACAAGCTTTAATACCACCATCTTGGAGATATTCCTTAATCACACCAATCCTAAAGGAAAACAAATTCCCAAACCTCTATACCTCATATAGACCTATATCATTATTAAACAATGACTATAAGATATTTATGACAATACTAACAGAATGAAAATACCACTATCCAAAACAATAAATAATGTTTAAACTGGATTTATATATCATAGACACACACATGACAATATTAAAAGGATAATTTCTCTTATAGATTATGTTAATAAAGAAAATAAAGAAACACTTATAACTGGCTTAGATATAGAGAAAGCCTTTGATTCCCTAAATTGGGACTATTTATTCAAAATCCTAATTCTATTTGAATTTCCTGCATCCTTTGTTCATCTCCTCAAGAATATGTATACAAATAATTTAGCCTATGTCATGTTAGGTCTTTTACTTCTGAATCTGCACATATAACAAAAGGCACTAAACAAGGATGTCCCATGTCACCAATTCTGTTTGCTCTGACTATTGAAATATTGGTAGATTCAATTCATAACAATATAAGAATCAAAGGAATAGATGTTTATGAATAATACAATTCTAAAGTAATGATATTTGCTGATAACATATTACTAACATTATCTAATAGAAAAGAGACGTTAGTTTCACATGACTTCAGGACTCCATTTTAATAAATCAAAATCATTTTTTTTTATTTTTGAATAAAAAAAGAGCTGTAGACTAAGGGGGATCACATCATAGAGAAACAAGAATCTACCATAAAATATCTAGGAATTGAGTTATGCAAAGATAATAATGAATTAGTCTAAAAAAAAACTACAATAATATCATCAATAAAATTAAAATCTATGTGGAAAAATGGAACAAAATAATAGTAACATTTGAAGATAGACTACAGTTAATATAAATGGTTTTACTGCCCAAGATCAAGATAAGGTATAGCCTAGGCAATACAACTGTTACCAGAAAGGAATAAACTTTTTTTTTCCAAAATCTCTTTATTTCAATTTTCTTTTTTCAAATAATAACAACTATATGGTAACTCAAAAACACAAATAAACAATACAAATACCTATCTAAAGAAAACAGACAACAATCTCGTTCCGAGAAAATTATATATATATATATATATATATATATATATATATATATATATATATACAATATATACACAAGAAGTCACTACATCGTCAAGTAAAGTATGATAATTCTTATGTTCATTTGGTCTCATAAGGGATAGTTAGAGAATGGGGATAGTCTATATATAAAGTAGAAATAGAAATTTAACCATTTATTTGTATGTTTAGGGAAATATCTAGTTACACATATATGCAAGAAAGTCTGGTTATACTACATTCATTTCTTATTTAAAGGTTAGCTTTTCATGACAATTTGTAGGCAAATTTTATTTGTCAAGAATTATATCTAGCAAGTAACCCCAATATTTTTCATAATAGAGTTTGTTTTTTGTTTTTGAATAAATTAATTTGTGAGATGAGATATATTTGATAGCAAGATTGCTAAAATTTTCCCATGTAATTGGTGACATGACATTCCAATTCTTTGTAATAAAGAATTTAATAAGGGCACACATTGTAATAAAAACATGTTTTAATATTTTTGGGAGTTGATTGCTATTAATGTACAATATAGCTGTCTCCCAAGTAAGGGTTGATTTTTTTATATCCCATCTTCTCTAATCTTACTCTCAAGGAATACTATAAGTTGTGTATCTTAGTACAGTTCCACATGACATGTAAAATATCAGCTGTTTGATCTGGACAATGGGGACATATGAGCCAAAAGTTAGGACTGAATTTATTTAATTTAGATAAGGTATAATATAGATTGTTATTTACCATAATTTGTGTAGAAAGGAATAAACTTAAAGAAATAAATTCATGCCTAATAAAATGCTTATGGTTTCCCAAAAGAAACAGAATAGCTTTAATACATCATATCAGACTATGGAAACATGGAGGATTAAACTTTCCTGTAAAACAATCTCAGATTGGATAAGTCCAAATTACTCTGCAAATTGGAAATAATTACTAACTGTAATATCAATAAATGAATTTGAGTTACAAAAATATTTCAAATAACAGATAAAAACAATTTGCCATGGCACATATTATGTATTAGTATGCAATATAACATAACTAAACCCTTTAAAATGCATTTGATTAATTATTACATTGACTCATTTGGGAAAATTATTAATGCAAATATAGATTTAAAAATCTGGTTTGATCTTTTAACACCATTTATAGTCACAAAAATCTTTCCACATAAAATATATAGAGAAATTATTAATTCTTGGGAACAGAAAGGATTTGTTTGTTGGCTCCAATATATGAAAGAACTATACGTTTTAGATATGCAGGTAATAAAAGCAACATACAAAACTCCACAACAGGACTGGCTAACTTTATAGAGTATTGTGTCATATTCACAAGATTTAAGTACAACAGTTAACAATTCTTCATTTAAAGATATACCTAAATTTACAAAATACATACATGAAATCACATATAATGACTTTGACATGGGAAATGGTATTTCAAAATTTTACAAAATATTGATAAACTATAAAACAACACCCAAAACCTCATATTGGAAATATATAACAAAAGGACACTCAATACAGTTAACTGCAGATATTGAAACAAATATCTTATCATCGATAAAATATACATCCTTTGTACAATACTGGAAAGTTTTTAATTGGAAATGCTTGAACCCCAGATAGAATCAGTAAAATTAGTTTTTTCATAAAAGGAATATGTTGGAGATGTGAGCAAGTACACAGTGCAGATTGGAACCACATTTTCTTTGATTGTGTTAAAATTAAGCCATTCTGGAATGGTATTAATAACTTTCTACACGCTGTATTTAATGAATCATTTCATTTCACTAAAGCTCTTCTATTATTAAATGTGAACAAAGGTCCTCATTTGAATAGATCAAACATGTATCTAGTATGGACTATACTTGCAATTTCAAGGAAGTGTATAACAAGAAGATGGAATACAAACACAATACCAATGTTGGAAGACTTCTGCAGCCTACTGAAGACCACAGCATTATTGGAAATTAAAATTAAAGAACTAAAAATGTATCCAAAGCCATTTATAAACAACCCTTGGGGAAAAGTCTTATTGTTGATTGACACTATACAATAATTGATCAGACATCCTGATAATGGATTGGACATACTTATAACGTAACTGTATACATTAAGATATGTTATAGTGTCAGGCTAATGTAAATAGTGTACATAGTTATTTAATATATTATGTAGAAATACTATGGAATTCATTCAAATGTATTTGAAAAATAAAAAAAAAAATTGAAAAAAAAGAGAGAACATTTGATAAGGCCTTCTGTTCCTCCTTTTTCCCTTTTCAAAAAGTAAAACAAAACTTTTTTTTTCTTTTTTGCCTGAACCTTCTTGTGTTCTGACTGTCCTTCTCAAACATATTGGAAATATACAGTATATTTCAGAGCATTTGTTATAACTGTATTTGCTATAACTGATTTAAGTATTTTTTTCTGGCTTTTTGAATATTTACTGCTTAGCGACTGTATCTTAGCCTGTTTATACAGCTCTGCATTCTATTTAAACTGTTTTTGTGTTGATTAACTGTTTTGCACTCTTAAAAAGTTATTTGTTGCTTAATTTTACCTGTAGGCTAACACACTCAAGTGTGCTAGCCGCTTAAAAGCATTTATAGCATTTACTGTCTGTTTTTTCCTTGTCTCTGTAAAAAAAAAAAAAAAAAAAAATCTCTTGTTTTCCTACCTTACTGAACTAGAGTAGTCCAGTTTCAGAGTTGCTGATCCCTGGGCTTTGTTTTTAGTTCCTGTTACTGATCCATTGCCTTATTAGGAAGGAGGGAAGTTTCTTTGCTTACCAGTGGGAGTGGGAAGCACTGAGCAGCCTTTTTGTCCGAATTGGTGAAGTTTCAGCCAGAAACTAGTAGTCCTTTGGTCGTTTTGGGCCAATTCCTAGCTCCTTTCAGCCCCCTGCTATAAAACACACTAAACATGCGTTTTCCAGCTTGTACCAACTCAGCACAGATCCTCGTGGTGGCCTGCAGAGTGATCCAAGCAGCAGAGAGCTAAAAGAGTGACTTTCTACCAGATATAAGTATTTTTGTGGCTTTCCCACTGTTATTAAGCTAGCGACTGCATTTCGCCTGTTTTACTGCTACTTTAAGTGATTTCTGCATTTTACACTGTTTATTGCACTTTAAGTTACTAATTGTTGCAAATTGTTTCTGTAGGCTACACACTAAAGTGCGCTAGCCGATTTACAGCATTTATAGCATTTACTGTCTGTTTTTTCCTTATCTCTGTAATAAAACAAAAAATCTCTTGTTTTCCGCCTTACTGAACTAGAGTAGTCCAGTTTCAGAGTTGCTGATCCCTGGGCTTTGTTTTTAGTTCCTGTTACTGATCCATTGCCTTATTAGGAAGGAGGGAAGTTTCTTTGCTTACCAGTGGGAGTGGGAAGCACTGAGCGGCCTTTTGTCCGATTTGGTGAAGTTTCAGCCAGAAACTAGTAGTCCATTGGTCATTTTGGGCCAATTCCTAGCTCCCTTCAGCCCCCTGCTATAAAACACTCTAAACGCTGCTTAAGCTGATTTAGCTGAGTTGCCACTGTTGCACACAAGAGCAGCGGCGGTTAAACAAGGTTAAACTATTCAGGCCATCTAAATTCCACTCTTCAAATTTTCCCTTAGAACTACCTTCCTCGAGCTGTACTGCTGATCTAACCAGCATATCCTATAACTGAAAAGTTCATCTCTACTTGATTCCCAAGTAGACTATTCTCTATCTGTAAAGCCTAGCACTTACTCCTACAGTACTTGCACCTTGATAAAGCACTCTTATTATAGATAGTACCCCATCAGCCTAAAACCCACTTCCCCCAGAGTCCTTTGAAAGTCTCTTTATCTACTACTTCTAGTATGTCGAGGGATCAGTTGCTAGTGTCCTCTCCAGCTCAACTGGTGAACCTGGGAATATTGAGGCAATGTTACAATTGCCTCATGTACACAGACAATCCTCTCCTTCTCCCACAAAACACAAATACATGTGAGAGATGCAACTATACGGCCCAACTGGAGGCTGAGCTCTCTCAACATAGGACTGGCAAGACCAGACAGGAGGAGAAGGTAACCACACACGATACATACCCAGTCACACATGGTACCATCACAACTTCAAATCATACACATACTCACACAAAGACATACTCGGAGGCTCTGATCAAAAATTTACCAAAACAGCAGAGGCCACCAAAGCAGACACCCAAACAACTACCACCTCACAACACAACACATGCAACACATAGACCACACAGTCAGAGTGTCAAACAGTCACAGCCCTTAAGGCCAAACAAAATGCCAGACACACTTGTCATTGGTGATTCCATAGTCAGACACACTGACGTCCCGCTCACCAGACTGAGTAAGGAGAAGGTCACAGTAAGCTGCCTGTCGGGCGCTAGAATCCACCACATAACGCAAGCACTCAGGTCTCTCAACAGCAGGTACAAGTACGACTCAGTCATTGTCCACGCTGGTGTCAACGACCTGAGATGTACCTCCTTGGACTACATGAAAAGGGACATCAAGGAGCTCTCTGATTATGTAGCCCAGGCAGGTATGACCCTGACCTTGAGCAGTATCCTACCTTCACCTAGAATGATGCCACAATACAGTGATAAGATGATCAGCTTTAATAATTGGCTTAAATTCTGGTGTCATTCAAAGGGGATCCAATGTCTGTCTGCCTGGGATGACATGCTGGACAAGCCACGCTGCTTCGCAAGGGACGGCTTGCACCTGTCACCCCTGGGCTTCCGGATATTGGCAAAGGCTCTTGCCACGCGCATAGTGCCTTTTTAAGTAAAGGCTCAAATTCTAAACCTACCAGCCTAGAACACCAAAAAGGAAAAAACTAAGGGTAATGCTGCTCAATGCCAGAAGTCTCACTCTCAAGATGCACGCACTCGAGGCCCTTCTCAATATGGAGAACATCGATGTCTGTGCTGTGACAGAAACCTGGTTCAAGGCTCCTGAGAGCACCCCAGCACTAACAGGTTTCACCTCATATCATGCGTTCCGGCCCCAAAATCCGGACAACACCAAGAAAGGAGGGGGGGTGTCCATATTCATAAAGGACACCCACACCTCAAGGTTGGTGGCAACGCACAATGCATCGGAGACAATCCAGGTGCAATTAACCATAGGCAAGATTGCTCTGCAATTTGTAGCATGTTACAAGCCACCCTCTCAAACTCAGGAACCTCACATGGCCTTCCTGAAAACATTGGAGGGGATAAATGTATCTCCAAACACCATCATACTAGGTGACTTCAACTACCCTAATATAGACTGGGAACACTACTCAAGCCCGAACACTCTAACCCAAAGATTCCTGGAGTTCATAAACTCAAATGCCATGGAACAACTAGTCACCATCCCCACAAGAGGAGAAAACATACTTGATCTCATCATCACGAACATGGGATCAAAATGTTCAACACCAGAAGTGTACCCCTCACTGGTGAGATCAGATCATAAACTAATCTCGCTGGAGGTCCTCATCCCGCCCCCACCTGAAACAAAAAAGACCACAGTGAAAAACTTCTCAAAAGCCGATTTCACACTTCTAAAAACTAGTGTGGTCTCCTTTAAGGCCCCTGAGCCAGTGGTAAACATTACTCAAACCGCTGAATCACTTACAAATGCCTTCTACCAGCACCTACAGGACTGCATGGATCAGGCAATCCCAAACAAAACTAAGACTCTCTGTACCAAAGGCAAGCATCCAGTCTGGTGGACCCCAGCCATAAACAAGATCTACAACAAAAGGAGGAAGCTACTACAAGATAGAGCAAAATCCTTGAAAGGTAAGACACCTTTGATCATTATAAGTAAAAAACTAAGAGCTCTCATAAAATCATCCAAGGCAAATTTTGAGAGTAAAATCACCAAGGACTCTAAAGACAATCATAAGGCCTTCTTTAGCTATGTTAGAAACCTAGGAGGAAACTCCCAGATATGCTCAGAATTAGTTCAAAATGATGTGAAAATTACTGAACCTACACACATTGCTAACATACTGGCTGACAGGTTCAGTGCAAACTTCTCCCCTCCCCAAAAGGAGAGATATCTATTCCAGAGGATTGTAGCCCCCAAACATCTCCAACGCCCAGGTGAGAACTGCCCTCACTAAGGCAAAACACAGCATCCATGGGACCGGATGGTGTCCCCGGCTGTGTGCTTCATGAACTCAACGAGGAATTAAACCCACAGTTAGGACAGCTGTTTAATCTTAGCCTCACCTCAGGATACGTACCCAAGGAGTGGCGACGGCGACTGTGGTCCCACTTCATAAGGGCGGTGCCTCCACAGACCCTGGAAATTACCGCCCATTAGCTTGACAAGCCTTATCTGCAAAGCCATGGAGAGGATCATAATGGAACTCATAAATAAAGACATAGGGAACTTGCAGACTTTGGATCCAACCCAGTTTGGCTTTGTCAAAGGCAGATCCTACCTCTTAAACTTGGTTGACTTTTTCGAGACAGTCACCAAGGCCATTGATGAGGGAAAGGCAGTCCATACAGCCTACCTCAACCTGGCAAAGGCCTTCGACACAATACCCCACTCAGGTATCATCGAAAAACTCATCAGCTTGAATGTAAACCCATACATCACAAGATGGGTTGCAAACTGGCTAAGTGACAGAACCCACAGGGTCAGAGTTGCTGGAGCCATGTCAGACTCAAAGCCTGTCACAAGTGGTGTCCCACAGGGCTCAGTCCTGGGTCCACTCTTGTTCGGCATCTACTTTTCTGAAGTACAAGCAAACACAGGAGGGTTATGGCTGACAAAGTTTGCAGATGACTGCAAACTGGGCGCCATAGTCGAAAACACATCTGACACAGATATCCTCCAGAAGGGCCTCACAGAAATGAATAACTGGTGCCAGAGCCATGGCCTGAAGTTAAACGCCAAAAAATGCATAGTCATACCCTTCGGAAAAAACAAGGTTACCCCTAGCTACCATATAGGTGGCAATCCACTGAGCACAGAAAAAGTCATCAGGGATCTGGGGACCCAAGTTGACAGTAGCCTTTCATGTGACACTCATGTTGCTAAAGTAGTTAGGAAAACCTTCTATATCGCCCACCTGATCATGAAGGGATTCACATCTAGATCAAGGGAGGTCATCGTCCCCCTGTACTCATCACTCATTAGACCTATGATTGAGTACAATGCCCCATTCGGAATGTATCTGACCAGACACCTGCTGCAGCTTGAAAGGCCCCAAACGTTCCTCACCAAAAGGATAAAGGGTCTCAAAAATATGTCTTATGCTGCCCGACTGAAAGAACTCCAGCTCTATTCAGTCTCATACCGCTTGCTCAGAGGTGACCTGTGCCTGGCATATAAGGCCATGTCAAACCCAGATTTGATGAATATGCTTCACCTCAAAAAATCTAGATCCCTCAGAACCACAAGGGCGGGAGACTTAAACCTTGACACGGTTATAAATAGAACATGCTGGAGGGACAGATTCATCACCCAGAGACTCCCTATGCTGTGGAACAAAATCCCGGTACATGTGAGGCAGAGCACCTCGCTGGCCTTGTTCAAGAGGAATCTTGACCAATGGATGGGAGATTGCAGATATACCCCAGGGATTACTTCAGTGTCACTGCTTGACAGAGGCACAGAAAAATGATAGGCATAGTTTTTATTCAAACTAAAGGGGTGGCGAAAGCCACATAACTATGGGCTAGGCTTATAAATGCCCTTGGGCAGATAGCCTAGTATGAACCTATGAACCTATGAACCTATGAACTGAAAAGAAAAGGTTGCACTCCATATCAGTGCTGCAGTCATCTTAAACCAACTTCCACATTTTTTTCACTTCAGTAGGTACTGCCCCTATATGGTTATATGGATTTGATATGATGTTCATAGGTTCATAGGATTGTAGTAGGCTATTGACCACTTAGGTCTGTATAAGTTTAGCCATGCAGCCAAACCCAGTTGTGTGCATGAGTGCACTGGATGCCTATATGGTAGAGGTATGTTAATATTGGGGGGTAAGGGTTATGGGGGGTATGTTAGATAGGGATTCACTAACATACTGTCAGCCTCTGTCCATCAGAGACATGAGGGTCAGACTGAGGCTGAATTGATTTCCCTTCTAATGATCAAGGTTTTACTTGAAAAGAATCCATGATGAACTCCACTTCTCGTGGATGGGGAGCCTGATCCATAGTGTAGAGATGCTTTGAGACATACTGGTCTCTCCAACATGTTTCATTTTTGTCACAGCCTAAGTTCAGGTCCTTGGATCTAGTGTTCCTGATGCTGTTTGTTTGGATGTGCAAGAGGTTCATCACAGCTGGGTATGAGGATGCTTTATATGCCAGACAAAGATCATATCTCAGTAACCTGTTGGACACTGAGAAAACAGATAGAGCCTTAAGGAAATTTGAATAGGGTAAGGCATTCATACCATGGATTTTCCTGGTGAGAAACCTTTGAGGTCATTCTCACTGTTGCAGGTGCCTGCTTAGGTGCATGCCAGAGAAAGCATTGTATTCAATGATGGGACTGATAAGGGCTGAGTAGAGTAGTACTATAACATCCTTGGACTTGGATGGCAAACCTTGCTTATGATCTGGGTGACATAGAATGATTTCCTACTGTCTTGACTATGTGTTGGTTGAAGGACAAGTTACTATCTATGGATGTTCCAAAATCCCTATGTGCTAGATCAACTCTTTGGGGTGTTTTCTAATGTAGTTGTTAGCAAATAGCACTATACTGTATTTTTTTTTCACATTTAGTTTTAATCCATGGCTCTAGTGCCAATCTTTTGTTTGTATCAGACCCTCTTTTAGAATGTTGGTGTCATGGGGGGAATCTATGTTTGCTCCCAATTTACAGTCATCTGTAAACATTTTGACCCAGAGGCCTTTGACATTAGGCTTGACTTCTGAGAAGTAGATTCCAACCAGGAGTGGACCTAACATATAGCCCTGGAGTACTCCACTGGTGACTGCTCTCCTGGTGGAAGCGGTCTTACCAATCCTGATTTCTTGGGTCCTATTTGTGAGCCAGCCAGCAAACCAGTGAGTTATGTAGGGATTTATGCCTAGTTCTGAGAGTTAGTCAACAATACCTGAGTGGAGTATTGTATCAAATGCCTTGGCCAGGTTGAGGTAGGTGTTGTGCACTATTTCTTTCATCCATAACCTTGGCGACCCTTTCAAAGAAGTTTACCAGATTGACTAGGCAAGACCTTCCCTCAACAAAGCCAAGCTGGATTGTGTCATGTTTCTGTAGGTTGCCAAGATTCTTGTTGATCATTTCCATAAAAATTCATCCTATGGCATTGTATATTAGACTTATCAGACTGATGGGTCTATATTTCTCAGGTATGGCTGATGGTCCACCTCATGGAGAGGGATGACCATTATGGTCCTCCATTCACTCTTCACATAGTCTGTTTTGAGGCTGTAGTTGAAGAGTGTATGATTCACATCCTCATATCTCCTGCATCTGACTTACATATTTCCTACATGCTCTAGAAATTAAGAAGGATGTCTTCTGTTAAAGCCCCGATTCAAGCCAAACGTTGGTCAGATAAAGAGACCAAGATCCTTCACTACCTACTGCAGGAGTCATACCTACAGAAGTTGCAGCTAGTAACTGCTGGTTCTGAATGGAAAAAAAATTATATCTGGAAATAGTTGGGGGAGCACCTGTCCTCCTTAACAGGGATCTCCTAATCCATAAAATAGCGTAAGCACAGGCATCTTGAGCTGTAGAGCTGGAGGTGGAGAGGGTACTAGCTCTTCCATTGGGTTTCAGTGGTCCAAGAGTGAAGGCCAGAGTACACAAACACACACATGCAGAAATGTGTGTGTGAATAGATATACAGAGAGAGGGAGAAAGATAAACAATACACAAACTGCTCAGAGCCCTCCAGAAAAAAAATGAGCAGATGCAGGGAAAGTAGAGCTAGATATAGCTAATGATTTAATGCAGGAAAAACATGAAGATGAACCATTTTCACTTAAACATTCATCACTGCTTACACATTTTTCCAGTATTTATATTTAGTTGAACTTTCCTTGAACTGTTATTTGGCTGTGAAAAGTTCATGAGCTGTTTATATACATGCAGAAATCAATGTGTGTATATGTGTGTATGCGTATGTGTGTGTGTGTGTGTGTGTGTGTGTGTGTGTGTGTGTGTGTGTGTGTGTGTGTGTGTACATATATATATATATATATATTTGTTTGTTTATATGTATAGATATATATATATATATATATATATATATATATATATATATACGTGTGTGTATATATATTTGATTTTCTGAAAACTCAAATGTAAAAAAAATCTGCATTTTTGCAGAGGGCAAGACCAACTCCGAAACTGTATTACAGTGGGAAAAATGATAAACTCCCCAGTCCCCACAGTACCACGATCTGCATGGACATGCTTTAATTTGAATTTATACTGCCAAACTGATAACATGTTTATTTAATTTATTTTATTTTTATTAACCTTTACCAGGAAAGTCTGACTTGGCACACAGACCCCCTTTCAGCAGAGGCCCAAGGGACAAAAGCTCCACATGGCATAATTACATTGCATTAGGAAAAAATCCTACAAGAATACAGATTTTTACACTGTTTATAAAATAATAAAATTAAAAATCATTGTTAACAGAAATTCAGATAGTTGATAGCTGTATTAACATTATAAATAGATGGAATGTTAATACAGCAAAACTTAGTGAGTTGGATGTAGATGTAGATTTTTGGTAATGACAGGTAAGAAGGAGAATAAGGGCAATGATTGAGATCACAATGATTTGGGGTATAGTGTGTAAAGGTGTAGAAGTAAAGATGACCTAGTATGGTCCAGGCTTTGAAAATATGGGATGGTGGTTAGGTGTTTAGGAAGATGTTTCTAATGTGGGGGGATTAGTCAGGATGTGAGCATGAAAAACGTCAGAAGTAGGGTAGGTGTTGTTTTAGGTTGCATTTAAATTTTATTGTAAAGATGCCCTGGTTTAATGAGATGAGATGAGCATGTGATATAGAAAGAGGGTCTCCTGTTGTGTTGTGGGATTTAGAGGTGGTTAGTAGTTAATGAAGGTTGAATTCCTTTTTACTGCTTGGTCATAGCAAAAAAAATCATCTTTTAAGGTAAAATTCCTTTTTAACAATATCTGTAGTAAATATATCCATGTTTTTTTTTTCCACATTAACTTTCAAAGTGGCTGATAACAGCTAGCCACCACAGAGACAGTAGAGTGGGAGTTGCGGGGGGGGGGGGTGCTGGCAAAGCAACATGTGTATGACCTGCATACTATAGATTTATCATTCAGTTGAGTTTTATTGTTTATTATTAACTGCATACCATACAGTTAATGGAAATGCATTATTTAAAGAAGTACAGGTAAGCATTACAATGCACACTATTTACACTTATTGTTAAACTTAGCTGCACTTGCAGGAATGTACCCTTCCTTCCTGAAATTGATTAATAGGTAAGGATGCCATTCAGATCTATATATCTAATGCTACCTATAGCCCGCACCTGACACTGTAGTGGTTCTGAACATATCAAATGGGGAATTCTGAGTAGAACTTGTAGCACTTTCTTGTAGGCAATCATCATTTAGTCAGGAAATGAAAGACTGGCGTGGAGTACGCACAGTACTCAAGTCTGCTTCTAGTTTGCAATAGTCCATCGAGGTCTGCATAGTTAGATTAGGCATCCATGATGTGAAATCTGCTTGAAAAAAAGATATGAAACAAAAGACATTATTCATAAGCAATGAAAAGAGACATGGCATAAATGAACAACTTTGATTTCCTTTTTTATATCTCCACAGCTGATGACAGGTGGGAATATAATGACAGCCAGGCACAATGGAGGTTCAAATATCTGACAGAAATAACTCATGAGTAATTAACAATAACTCTTATTAATACAGAAATAACAAAAATCATTCCTTCCATATCTTTTCCATAATGAAAAAAAAAAATAACCAGAGTGAGACATTCTGTTGCATCCTTATAGCAGTGATATATATACAAGCTGTATCATAGCAGAATGTGGTAGAAATGAAAAAGGTATAATCCCTACCATAAGGACTTTAATGGACCAATACAGTCAATAGTAAAGAATATGTGTAGTAGCAATTTGCAGAGTAAATCAGTAAATGGTTATTCATTTTTGTCATTAAAAGGAGTTGTCCTTGTCTCCATGTTGTCTCACCCCTTGTTTTTCTTTAATCACTCTTTTATGCTTCATTTTTCACAGGTTCAAAGTTCCCAGGGACGGCCCAGCCACATGCATTCCAATTGAAGGAATATTTACCACCTCCCTCTTCCTATTCAGTGATGTCTACTCTGGGCTGAGATCATGGCAGCCTGGAAAACCACCAACATCACAAGCTTTGGGACTTGGTAGAGCCAGTGACTGAGTATACAGTGCAATGACACCTTCAACCAGTAGAAACCCTGCACCAGTGAACAGAAGACTCACTAATCTAGTTGGTTCCAACCACCAAATGACCAAATATCTCCACAAAGACATTATCAATGTCTCCCTATGAAGGTCCATCACAGTGGTGGATATCTGTGGTCCTTTGCACCAGGGTGTGACATATGCTGGAAACCTCTTTCCCCTCCCTTATCGTGCCTGTCTGTCATCTATATGCTTTGTGTTCTCCACCAGTGTGGGCCCACTGTAGTGTTCCTGTCTATCTTTTGTATTGTGTGCACTCCTTAACTTCTCTCTAAGCCTCTCTCCTACATCCTCTCCCCTTGCTACTTTCTCAATTTCTCATAAATATATATATATATATATATATATATATATATATATATATATACACACACACACACACACACACACACACACACACACACACACACACACACACACACACACACACGTTTTTTTTTTTAAATAGCAGGGTCTGTCCCCAGAAAAAATACAATCCACTTCATGTCCTTCTGTGTGTCATCTCTGTCCCTCCCTCATGCCCAGCCTTCCTATCTTCCCCTTTCTACCATTATAAAAGATCAGACAGAGTGTCAACATAAGGACAACCTTACATTCAGTAAATAAAACCTTCTATCTGTTTAACTTTGCTTCAGAACAGCTGCGCTGAGTGTCACTTTCCCCAAATACTTGTTAGTGATATATATAAGGGTATGTACAGGCTCATGCTAACTTACAATTACAAACATTAAAAATAGCTGAAAGAAATCCTCACCTTGCACTCGTGGCTTCAATCCCACACTATCAGGCAACTTTCAGTACATTTTACGATGTTGCAGAGAGACAAAAATCTGGTGTACATTTCTTCTCAGCACTTCACTTTCTATTATCTTTGCCATTTATTGGTGCTTAGCTCATTTACATAAAGGTGAAACAGCACCCTTCACCAACTGCCTATGAGTATGTGCAAACTGAGGGACTATGAATACCACTCTTAGAATCTTCCTATGCACAGATGCTAGAAAGGCTCTGAATACCTGTCAGCCACATCTTGAAGTCAGGTAAGGGCATAGCTATAAGCTGATATTTTAGACAGTCACAAAGACAAAACCAAGCACTAGAAGCTATAGAAAAAGTACAATGTGAAAAAATAACCTAAACTGTACATGAATGAGGACCGGGTTAATACAACTCAGCTTAGTTCTTTCATCTTAAGAATGAAGCCTTCAGAACTGAGTAAATAAGTAAAACTCAACATTAAATAACAGTTTAATAAAACCACATGATCAAAATCAATCAATCACAGTAATCTGTAAACATGCACTACATAAATACTATGTTAAAACTGCAATAAAGCTTACATGAATGTAAATTTAATGTACTTTTAACATTGTATCAGCTGTAGTAGCCATGTCAATTTTTTCACCATTACAAGGGTGAGAACAAACCATGGCATGTCATGGCAATTACCCTGGCTGCCGTAAGTGATAGTGCTATTTTGTGATCCTAATTCCTCCTCCTCATCAGCTGACCTGCATATATGGAGATGCAGAGGCCTGATGCACCTTCATCTTTATGGCTGTGCCCTTCCTCCCATGCCCCCATATAGTCTGCTGTGAAGGCATGGCTTGGTAGAGCCAAGCAAACCCTACCTACCCATAGGCTACATGTAGTGTGCTTCTTTGTTTAATAGGTGCTAGTTCTGCAGCAGGACTGACTGTAGCCTTCCGCTAGGATGTATGAGCTTCTGTCAGCTGCTTACTTCCCCTTACCCCACTTTTCAGCTCCTCTGTTGTCTAAGTTGCTAGCCAGTTTCAGGTAATTTGAGTTACAGTCAGGGCCTTATCCTCCATACTGAAATATCCAGCATTGTCATTCATTTCTAATGTGTCTGTATATGTCATACCTACGTGCTTGTTTTTGGAAATATGGCACATTTATAGCCTAGTGACACCAACAGGCATTTCAGCAGTTACTTTCTACTGACATCTCTAGGCAACAAATGTTGCTTCTTCATATTTGCAGAAATTATTCCAAACCCATGCAACATATAAGCTTTTAGAAGATTTTTTTCATAAAGCCTACATGACAAAAAATACAACTGCATTGTTATTTGACCTCTGTCTAATGTATCTAAGGAGATAGTGGATATTATTGCGATAGTATTTATTTATATTGCAATAATGTTTATATTTTTCTAAATATCTCAGCTATTAAGTAACACAGTCAAAACTACTTAGCTTCATATAAAAGCTCACAGCTGCAAGAAAATAATACTGATAGCAGTATGCAGTGTTGCTTGATTGGTTACTCAGATATTTTAAGCAAAAGCAATGACTTTTGGCTTTTCCAGGTTAGGGGTTGCCACAGCAGACCACCAGCCCGCAGCTTGATTGGCAGTGGAGTTTTTATGGTGTTGAGTTGCCAGTCTGGTGTTCAACCTTCACTGAAGGCACACTGAGCTATCTTAAGCAAACTTTGCAAAAAGTAATAATTATTGTATTTATTGTAGCTATTAAAACCCAGCTTAAGACATAGTATCAAATAAATGCAGCTGTTATAAAGATTAATTTGTTCGGAATATGTTGCCATTCACAGCTTTCTAATTATACTTATGGTTCTAGAGATATGAACATATGTTTTGAACTGTGAGGTGAAATCTTCCTTTTTTTTTAAATGCTCAGGCCATACCCATTAAGAGTTAGGTCACAAACTCAACAGCTTAGTTAAGAACGTCTTATTTCAATGCAGCTATTTTCTTTTATGTAAATTTTTGTTTTTGTATGTATCTTTAATGGTCTTGTGTTCTTAGATTGCTTATAAGTACCTTTAATTTGTACTGCCATGACATTTATTTAACTGTTGTTCTTATTTCTGTTCTCTAGTAAATCATTAATAGTCACTGAGAATGAGGGTATTCCACCTGCCTAGTATCTTAAATCAACACATTCTTTCCTTTGTGTAACCCTTAAACTCTGAAGTATGTTATACTGTTAACACTGGCCTTCTGTCATTTTATTTCAAAATATTATAACTAAATCACGTGCCTTTCACTTAATTAGATTTTTTCAACAAATCAGTCAAAGTATAACTTCTGAAATCATCCATAATTATTAAGTTATAATACATACCTAATACATTTAGGTTATATTACAAGATCCATTCATAGTTCTCAATGAATTAGAGACAAATCCAGAAATGATCAGAGAGAATCGGGGACACTTTTAAAATATTATTACTATTAACTTGAGTCATTGAAAAAATAAGATAAATGTGAGTTAATATACATTTTTTTTTTAAGTAAAAGAAGTCTATAACTCTAATTATTGTCATTACTTATTAAGTGTAATGCACCACCTTTTTTTATAAAAGTCACCAGTTTTAGGAGGTATTAAGAGGGACAAAGCTGATTTTTTTTTAAAACACCTTTATTGAATTACCACTTGTGACATAGGCAAATTTATTATGGACAATTGAGAAGTATGGCTCCATTATCCAATAATGAGTCATTAGTTTTCAGAAACATGCTTGCTGATTAGACAGACACATCAATGTGTCCTTTGTAAATTGAATATACACCAATAGAAAGAAATCCAGATATTAAAGTATTGTTTAGCAGCTGGAGTTTATATTGAGTTAAGACAATGGATTAACATAGCTCATGAGAGATAGCACAAAATATGACAAAAATCAGGGAAGTTCTAGAAAACCCTGGGCAGTTGAGCTGTACGGTTACCAGCAGTATGAGTAATCAAACAGCATATGAGCAAACCAACCTCCCAGCTTTCAAAAGTTTTGTAGAATATCCTGATTTTCCTCATATTTTGCACTGTCCCTTATACAATTTTTGATTTTCTGGTAAATCACTGAGTATTGTTGTCAGTCAGTAATGCCAGACATTAGAGATGCATACTTCTGATAGTTCAAAGAATAAATGTTGATGCCAAAAAGTAACTCACATTAATAGCTAAAATTATCCCTGATTTTGTCCTTTTGAACCCTATTACCTTTGACTTTGTCCAGAATTTTTGAAGAAAGGAATTAGAGCTGAGAAGTAATACTGCAAGTTTAAAAAAAAATCAAAGAGAGACAGAGACAAACTGCTATGGAGATGTTCTCCTCTCCTGAACTAATGTACTGGTGCAAAATGCATCTGTAGGTTCACTACACATGTGCACTACATCACTATGCAAGTAATGGAAGAACACTAAAGTGTCATTATACAATTAGATTATTTCTGAAAGGTAAGCAATTTCTTTCTTAAAGAATGTAATTGTATAACAGCAGTGATTCATGATGGGTGTGGGTATCACAGGATTTGCTAATGGTTGGCTTTGTTTAATCACCCAGGCTTTGCTCTCATGATCAAACCATGCCAATCATGTGTAAATACTCACACCCAGTCATGAATTATTGTTAAATTAACAGATGTTTTTGATTCTCACACAGAAAAAAAATCACTCTATCAAGAGAAAGCTGTCAATAGCAAGGAATCACTTATCTTCTTTATAAATTACCAACTTCTTTACTTTACAGACTAATTGGCCATATCTCTCAAAGATTCTGATCAGTATCAAAACCCTAAGGATATCCAAAACATTTCTGTAAAGAAGGCCTGTCACTTTAGTAACAGTGGTAAGCAAATGTAGCCACATAATTTTACAGTTAAGCAGAAAAAAATTCCTGTATGGCATCTCTTCATCTGAAACAGTGTAATCATAAACATAAAACTGATGACTACAACAAAATACATTTTCTTTGTATATCTTATGGTTTCCACTTCCATCTTCCAGATTATTTTATGTATAGTTAGTTCTGGAATATTGGTAGTTTTAGAAACAATGTTCAGAAAACTAACTGTACTTGTCTTAAATGGTAGGGGTAACTATCATTTTAAGTTTCTTAAGCTGTAAAAAATATCAAAGCAAGAATACATGTGCATGGAATGTTCAGCTAGCTTACCATTCAACATGTTCTAAATGGGTAGTGCTTAGTTTTTCTGTTTAAATTCAATGATTTTCTACTTCTTGATAACTGTTCTCCAAAAATAAATCACTGCCAGTGTGATATCAAGTTGTGCATTGTGGTGGCAACTGTGTGTGTGGTCTTTCCGCTCATCCTCATTTTAGTGGAACTGTGTAATTGTGTAATTGGGATAGATAGATAGATAGATAGATAGATAGATAGATAGATAGATAGATAGATAGATAGATAGATAGATAGATAAAGATATCTATTTGCCTATCTTTCTATCTATCTATATATCTATCTATCTATCTATCTATCTATCTATCTATCTATCTATCTGTCTATCTATCTATCTATCTATCTATCTATCTATCTATCTATCTAATGTTTCAGAAATGTTGGGGGGATTGCCACCTACATGTGGCAGAAGGTGCACTTCCTCCCTGCAACAAAACTCCTACATTTACATAACCATTGGATTTAGTTCCCAACAAGTTAGAATTGTTGAGCTGAGTCCTAAAAATGCATAGGTGAACAAAAATATTAATACATAGTTGTTTATGGGTCATTAATCTCTCTCCAGGTCATTTCAAAACCCTTCAATCAGGCTTTATTAAACTGAGTGTCTATTCATAGTAGATAGCATTGATAAAGTTAGCAACGTCAACCTTATTACTGTCAGTCTGTTTTAAGTAGTCTTACAAAAAATGGCATTTAAATCACAATTTTTCTTAGGATTAGAAAACAGTAAAGATAAACAATAAAACGAATGGCTCCTTATTTTAACATAAAGGATAATAAAACTTTACAAAATAAAAACAACAATTGTATGGATGGTGATAAAAAACTCAGATCCCTAAAACATACAGAAAAATAGTGTGATTATTCCACAATAATGAGGAAAACAGCTGTTACAGTTTAAACATTAAAAATACTTTTTTAATATAAAACCTTAACACTATAGTACTTCATGCATGATATAAACTGTAGCAAATGCTTGCTACATTCATAGCAGGCAGTTTGTTCTAGTTTAATAGAAAAAATATTTGAGTTCCTGCAGTAGCTTTGCAGAAGTCTTTTTTTGGCTCTTCACTTCAGAAGATATGAGGGAGTGGCAGAGGAGTGAAGGTTATAGAAGAAGATTGAAGTGATGTAGAAAGGATGGTAAATAGACTTGTTATGCATAGTATATGCAAGTTAAAGCGTAACAAGGAAGAACTGGTAGAAATATATGAAGGAAGTAATTTTTACAAGCTACATTAGTGTTAGGCTTTGTTCCAACTACACCCCTTAGCCTTGTTCCTTATGTTATTTCAAACAGCACATATCCAGCAAGAGAGCAAATGACATTGTGGAGTGGCTACCATAAACACAGTAAAAAGTCATTTGGCCATAGTAATTGGAGGGAGCAGGTAGGAAGGTGCTAGGGAGTGACATACAGCTCTCCTATCTTGGGGAAGGGATTTGGCTTGGCAAACTGCTTGTGCAACACCCAGTGGAAGTTCTAGGTGGTGCAGCCAATGGAGTCTTGACCACAAGGACATGTTGCCATAACACTGGCATGAAGGTCATAGGGCAGTCATGAAGGGAAGCTTGTATACTATTTGTCATTGACTGGCAGCACTAGTATCCACTGGAAGCTTCTGAGGAGGTATCATAAGCTGCTGTGACCAGGAAGCAGATCCTGATGTCTGCCTGAATGAGAACCCTGCAATTGTTTCTTACCTCACAAAAAAATGAATGGGCCAGTGACAGCTATCACCCCCATGGGAAACAAAGGGGCTATATTTGTTATGGAGTGGCTAATGGATACCAGACAGAGAGGTTCAAAAATAGTATACTGTTGCAGGGTTCAGCTGGGTAAAATATATCTTCTGCATTTTATATTGAAGATGTTTCTATAATCCAGTAATACCAGCTTGTGATCAAAATTTTGTTCTAGAAATGTTACATTGAAGATACAGTATATCTCTTTGACCTAATCACTTAAACTGAGTAGAAATACTTGAGACGTTCTACTACTAGTTGCTATTACTCTGCAAATAAGATTTCCTGAAACATGTGCTATAAAGTGTAAAGGACTTACGTTTAGAAACAAAATATGTTACTTATGTTTGTGGTGATTCTTGAATTCAACTTAAATCAATTTATTCAGCCTCCATCTTTGTAAGTCAAATATCTAGATAAATCAAAAAGATGAGTGTAATCAGAGCTATGAGCTGTACAGAGAACAGAACCCATTAGTCACTCAGATGTAATTGTTTGTTTTATTTATAAAAGGGAACAGGTTAGATGTCCATCAAGTAAATTGACCATCCAATTATTCCGTGTTATAATAACTACAGAGCATCATTGCATGTTGAGGTCATACTCTCTCAAGATGATACCCAGCTACAACTGCAGATGTCTTCAGGGATGAATACACTCAAAGCATCAGCAAAACTGCAAAATGGCCATAGATTCATATCTTTTTATAAAATACTACAAATAAAAAATGTTCTTTTCAGTGGCATAGCAATATTTGCTGTTGTAATTCTTTAAGAAACCATCCAGATCAACCATTCTTATAGAAACTTTAAACTGCAGTGCTTTAGACTTTCTCAGTACAGATATTTGAAGTCCACTGCCATGACACTTAAAAAGTACAGTTGCATAACTACCATACCAATAAATGTATGGATAATAGGATCCTTGTTACAGAACAGGCATTGAAATTCCTGCCTTCTCCTTGTATGGCGTGCACTAAATAGTCCCTGTATTTTTGTGTATATTTGATTAGTTTTGCTTTTGGCAGATGTTCTGGAATAATTTGTTGGAAGTTGACAGAAGTGTTGATTCATGAATCCAGTTCATACTTACATATTTTAAGGTCTTCTGACTTACAAATGCACAAACACATTATATATGCACACATCTGCACACACATGAATATATATATATATATATATATATATATATATATATATATATGTTGTGTGTGTGTGTGTGTGTGTGTGTGTATAAATATATTATATAGAGTGATAGAGATAGACAGACAGCTAGAAAGATAGATTGCTATAGATATACAGAGAGAGAGACATATATGTGCCCACTCTACATATACATGGACAGACACACAAACACAGAAACACACACTGCTGCAAGTGTGTCTGTGTGATTGATTGACAGATGGAGATGGATAGCTGTAGATATACAGAGAGACATACATGTGCCCACTCTACATATACATGGGCAGACACACAAAGACAGAAACACACATTACTACACACATGTGTGTGCGCACATGGTTGTGTGTGTATGTGCACATTTGAGTGTGCGTCTGTGTGTATGTCTGTGTGTGTGAGTTTCTCCTGTGGCTCTTTTAGCTTGTCATATGAGCAATTGTTGATTATCACTTACTGCCTAGAGCAAAAGATTAGAGCAGCATGAGATGTTCTACTTTATAAATGGATTATCCCTAAACAGGCATAGGCTGAATCTGCAAAACATGTTTTAGGGGACATCCTTCTAGAAAAATCTTTCCAAAAAGTGATGGGTAAATGTGTCTGAGTATTATTAAGGGGATATGATTCATGCTATGGGTACGGGTCTGAGTATTAGTACGGGTATATGATTCTTGTAAGAAAAGCGCAGTCTGGGTCTGAACTGTCTGCAAGCAGCTAAAGTTAACTTTGAACCTAACACCACTCTTAAGTATTCAACTGCGGTACCACCTTTATCATTGTTGTAAGAAAAGCGCAGTCCGGGTCTGAATTGTCAAAGTTAACTTTGAACCTAACAGCACTCTTAAATATTCAACTGTGGCACCACCTTTATCATTCTTGTAAGAAAAGCGCAGTCCAGGTCTGAACTGTCTGCAAACAGCTAAAGTTAACTTTGAGTATGTGTCTACCGGTTTGAGCCAATATTCATTTTCCCCTGGAGAGCACTCTGGTTTGGCTTGTAAGCAGCCCCCCCCCACCACACACACACACACACACACACACACACACACACACACACACACACACACACACACACACACACACACACACACACACACACATCTTCCACTTTCTCTCTTATTCCCTTCTGTTAGCAAATAGTATCCATAACTGATCAATGCTGTGTGTTTGTTAATTTAAACTGAGACCAGAGTAGCCTACTGATACAAGGTTATCCTGTTTTTCCACCTGAGAAATGGTTAAGAAATGATTTACAGTTTCAAAGCAGTCCTTGGTCAATTGTGATTATTTCTTAAACACAAACTTGTCTTTGCTTTGGCTCATTAGCAGCAGTACAAAGTACTGCCTGCTCACACCCTTGTTCTCCCCTCCCCCTTCCCTGTTTATTACCTTAAGACAATCCCAAAGTTAAAAAATATTACCTGTGGCAGGCACCATTTTTAAAACTACAACCACCCTTGCCACTGTCATATGTTCATTTATCAGTTAACTCTGTTAACTGATTGTTTCCAGCCCCCTCATATGAGCAACTAACAGGGTCTCTACCCGCTTCGCTCCCCACCCTGCCCCCTATTCCCTTCTGCACCCAGTGGTCCCACCTTTATTGCACTCACAAACCCCTCCCATCTTTCCAATAGCCAACCACAGTGCTAACCCAACACTACCTCCTCCATCTTCCCACTGCTATCACACCTCCTCAACTTACATGTATAAGCATACCTTACCTATGCTCACTGCATGCACTCTCCTTGCATATCTTACATCCTACCAAAGCTCCATCATTCACCCACTCAACCACTACCACTGTACTACTACTCACACCACCACTCATGTCTCACCCTCACTCAGCTCCCCCCCCACCAGCTCAAGAACCATCCCTATGCACCCCCTACGTATTCTACCAGCTATATTACTCAAACATAAAGCATCCCTACAACTTAACATAGTATCCCTCCCACCATACCTATTACCCACAGAGCACAATCATAAAGTTTCCCTTATAAACAAACATTCAAAAACTGAGAAAACTAATAACCTCATGCATATCAAAACTAGCCCTAAGTGGAGACATCCACCCCAACCCTGGCCTTACCATCTCCAACTCCAATCCTCATAATCAGACTAAAAACCACAACTTCTCCCATATCACAGCCAATAGAAAGCCAAGTGACTTCCTTCTACTAAGCCTAAATATTAGAAGTATATCCAACAAAGTCCATGAACTCCATGCCACCATAGACTTGTACTCCCCAGATATAGTCATCCTGACAGAAACCTGGCTAAAACCTCACATTACCAGTGAGCAAATACTCCCTAATAGGTTATGGCATGCTAAGAGTAGACCGGCTAAACAAGAAAGGAGGTGGTGTAGCTATAATATTTAAACAGCATCTAAACATCCAGATCTTAAAATCATCAGCTCCACAAATAGGCAATGAAGAAATAATATATACCAACCTCAAAATAAACCAAAACAAAGCCATCAACATAATTGGATGCTACTTCCCACCTGGCCAAAACATCCCTCCACTAGAAAACCTCCTCAGCTGGTCTACCCACCATCTCCCCCAAGAAACTATCATTTTAGGTGATTTCAATATTGACTGGCAATCCTGTTCTGGCAACCATCCAACCCATCATGTAAACCTTCATGGCTTCACCCAACTAGTCCAGTCACCAACCAGGATAAATAAAAACTCCAGCAAGCACACTACCCTGGATTTGATACTAGTCAGTAAGAGCCCCCAGTCATATATAACAGGCTGCTTATCAGATAGCCTCAGTGATCACTCCCCAAAATTCCTACTCAAAAAATACCTATACCAAGCTAAACATGTCATCTGCCATCAAATACATAAAAAAACTAAACTTTAACCCACTACATTCATCTCATCCCTCAAAGAATGTAACTGGCATCCTCTAAAGTGCCTCAGTCTAGATGACGCAGTTGAATTTTTTAATACTACCTTCCTGAACATCCTTAATTACCATGCCCCCATAATATTTTTCAGAACCAAAGCACAACCCTCCCCATGGCTACAGAAAACCACTAAGTCAGAAATTAAAAACAGGGATAAAGCCTGGGAGCATTGGTGCAAAACCAAAACCCCCTCAACTAGACTGAAATTCCTAGAACTACACAATAGAGTCAAAAAGCTAATAATACAGGACAAATTCCAATACTACCAGTCTGCCCTAGACTCCTCACAACACAGACCCAAACAATTCTGGTCCTTCATAAACTCCATCCTCCACCCAGGTAAAGTCAATACCCCTCCTCCTAATATCCCTCACTCCTCAGAAAATATTGCTACCTCATTCAACACACACTTTACACAAACCATACTATCACTAGCTAAACAACACAACCCCCCGCCCCTCCAACCCACACCTTCAACTAATAATCTCCCCACTGCCTTCTCTTTTTCTTCTGTACCTACCTCCAACATAAACAAACTCTTAAATAAAGTTAAACCCACCAAATTAGCAGCAGACAACTTCCCAAGTGAATACCTACAAATTGCAGCTGATGCTCTGGCCTACCCAGTATCCATCTTGATTAACCAATCTCTGTCAGAAAGTTACGTTCCCACACTGTGGAAAGTATCACATATAATTCCCCTCCACAAAGGCGGACCCTCCACAGAACTAACCAATTACTGCCCCATAGCTATTCTCTCTCCACTCCCTAAAATACTAGAGAGATGCATACAGTCTCAGGTCTCAGACTACCTCCTTACTAAGAACCTCCTTTCCACTACTCAGCATGGTTTCCTACCAAACCATAGCACCACCACTGCCTTACTCTCCTTTACTAACACTATCCTTCAGCTTAAAAACAATGGCTATCTCTCCTCTGCTACTTTCCTAGACCTATCTAAAGCATTTGACATGTTCCCACACAAACAACTTATCTCTGTCCTCAATAACCTATCCTTCTCACAATCAGTCACCAACTGGTTTCAGAGTTACCTGTCTGACCGCCAACAATTCTTTGTATGGCAAAATGACATATCTCCCCAACTACCTGTCTCCATAGGGGTTCCCCAAGGATCCATCCTTGGACCCCTACTCTTCTCTGTTTACACCAATAATCTAGCCTCTGCCACCAAACATGGCACACTCATACAATATGCAGATGACTCAACCATCATCTTCTCAGCCCAGTCCCTACCAAAACTGCAAAAAGTCACACAGGAAGCCTTTTCCTCTGTTGAAACTTGGTTATCCGATGCCCAATTAATACTCAACCCAAACAAAACTAAACTACTCCTCTTCCAACCCACAAAACATACTCAAAACAACTCTGACTTTAACATCACAGCAAAAGACAACACCACTATATACCCAACTGAACACACCAAATTGCTAGGAGTGGAAATAGACAATAAACTAAAATTTGACATTCACATATCCATGACCATAAAAAAAGTCCACAAAAACTAGGAGCGTTATACAGAAATAAGCAATTTCTCACCAAAGCAGCAAAGATTTCAATAGCAAATTCCCACCTTATCTCCACCCTACTTTATGCCTCTCCAATATATACCAACCTAAGGCAATGCAATCTAAACAAGCTAGAGACCTGCTACAACAAAATCGCCAAATTCGCCACAGGGGCATCCTACCATAGTCACCACTGTCTCTCACTTGCTGAACTGGGCTGGCTTGAACTCCCTCACCTCCTTCAGTGGTATCAACTCTCACTGACCCACAAACTAGTAAACCATCCACTAAATGTCCCATCCCTCCAGAATCTACTCCAACCCTATCGCACCATCAGACCACTAAGATCCAGCAACAAAAATCACTTGCAGATCACTAAAGCCAATAACTCTGCTGGCAAAGCACTATTCTCTTGCACCATAGCCAAATTATGGAACTCCCTTCCACCCACAATTACCTCCATACCATCATGCACCCACTTTAAAACTTTACTAAAAGCGCACCTAAAAACATGCTGGCTATGCCCTTGCAACTCCCACTCTAATATCACCCACCCCATCCAACCACTACCTTTCTTTCCACTCCACTAACTACCTTGATTATAGAAAGCTCAGAAGCTCATAAGCCTAGTACTTATTATACAGCAGGAACTTCTCATTGTAACATTTGTTAATGTCTGTTATGTACTTCACAGATAAAGATTCTAGTTGTCTACTGATGTACTATGTTCTTCATCTGTAAATATGTTGTAAGTAATTGCTATGTTAAATTGTTAATCACTATGTGATCCAATGTAACTACTGTCTGTTTATTTTAACTGTGGAGCTTTTTTCCCTGGGCCTCCGCTGAAAATGGACCTACGTCCAGTCGGACACTCCCGGTCAACAAATTTAAATAAATAAATAAATAAAATGCTGTAATGATCTTATTTTCCATGCATCTATTGTGATGGTGTGTTACTACGCAACTCTACTTTCTTTGAAAATGGGATGAAGCATTTCTGTTGATACAGAAAATTAAAAAAAAAAATCACAAAAGCACCAAGAATTGTCTGAGAACACTGACACAGACTACAACATATCAGATGTCTGTTACCTGTAGAGGAGTATGCGCAATTTATTTTTACTGTGACAAAGGTTTGCCAATCACAAAGGAAATGCAAAAAGAAAATAAAAAATTCCAACAATAGACAGTCCCCCGGATTCATGAAGCTCGGCGCAAGGCCTGTGTAAGGAGTGCGCCGGCAGTGCAGTGTATAATCGGCGTAGCAGTGCCACATGCATAGTAATGAGTGCACGCCGCAACCACAACCACGTGCAGAGGGCACGTGCGCGAGCCCAAGTAGGATGCGCCCGTAGGCATGGCCAAGCCGGCAGGCGAGGAGCAACCTAAAGTGCTGACTGTCACAGGCTGCCTGCAATAGTAACCGCACCAGCCAGTGTCCGTGGATAATGAAACGTACGCAGAGTATGCAACATAGTACCCATTTACACAAAACGGAGAACCAAACATTAACCCACGAAGTCCAAATTGTACCAGGCCAAGGAACAAAGGATACGCATAATACTGTGGCCGTCACGCAATGCACTGTAAGTGGGCATACCCAGTGAAGGTGTACCGCAGCATGTCAGCACGCCACACCTACACACAAGTAGCCCCATGGGCATGGTCACCAGCAGTAGTGAGAGTACACAGCCGGGTAGCCATGTCTATATAACAACCAGAAGGAAACCAGATACCCTAAACACAGACAAACATGTGCATAGCAACATGTACTACATCCAGCAACGTGCCCGTCGCATACACATAGGACGGCGTATGCCGAAGCGTAATATCCAGAAGCAGAACCCATGCATGCAAATGTAATGCACAACAGCCCCGTCATAGCACGTAACCCGCACCCATGTACGACCGTCCACCCAACCCAGCTAGCAGCCTTGCGCAGCTGCACATCTACACACAGTGGGTATACCTCAAATGTAGTATGAAGTATTGTCCTAGGCAGTGCCACGCATGCAAATATGTACCCCACATGTCAACATCCCACCTCAGGTACTGATATCCAAATGGCTGCATGTGAATGTGTCGGCAGAATGTGTACATCCCGCATGTGGTATGGACCTGTCGAAACCCCATAGGCGTTCACACACCACGGTGTCCATAACTGTACACATCTGGACAAAGCAGTATGTGCAGCCACTGTACCGATGATTAGCTATACAGACATGTCAAACACAACACATAGGGCGGAACATCCGCCCACCAAGAAGGACACCCCAACAGGGTGCCACATGCACAGAAGGTGAAGGTGGGACATCACACATAGATAATAGTGGTGCCAGATGGCCAAACACCCACGGCCAATGCAAAGGATTGAATAACACGTATATGCCTGGATGAATGGGTATGTCATATCATGGGAATAGGCTAAGCTATCCAACATAATAGCCATGTGTACCAGATACAAACTGCCAGTAACACACAGTAGTAATGCAGGAAGGCATACACGGCTGTGGGAATATCACAGGACATATGGCATGTGCCAAGTGTCGACGCATGACACAAATGTCCAGGATGGGGCCCCCTGCAAAGAGGAACATGTGCCAACCCCACTTCCCACTGACGTATCGGCAGTGGAAACACAACCCAAACACACACCAACACCACCATCCATCCCACGATAGCAACGGAGGCCGGTCAAAGACCACCATGATGCATGCACAAACAGGGACACATGTAACCGTTGCCCTGACAACCCCCCACAGGCCAACGAATAATAGTATGGACATATGCATGTAATGCTGTGAAGGATGTGTGGTAGTCCTCAGTATCACAGAGGTAGGTACATAGATACACTGTAATCAACCGTGACATATGTGCACTGTACACAGCATACCTGCAGGTAATACATAGTTCAATCATGTGCCACAGAAATATCCACGTACAAATGAGGACAGGGGATAGACAAGTGTGAATGGGACAAACTATGAACATAGGTTCATAGGTTCATAGGTTCATAGTAGGCTATCCACCCAAGGGCATCTATAAGCATAGCCCATAGTTATGTTGCCTTTGCCACCCCTTCAGTTTGAAGAAAACTATGCCTATTATATTGCTGTACCTCTGTCAAGCAGTGACACTGAAGTAATCCCTGGGGTATATCTGCAATCTCCCATCCATTGGTCAAGATTCCTCTTGAACAAGGCCAGCGAGGTGCTCTGCCTCACATGTACTGGGATGTTGTTCCACAGCATAGTGAGTGTCTGGGTGATGAATCTGTCCCTCCAGCATGTTCTATTAATGACCGAGTCAAGGTTTAAGTCACCTGCCCTTGTGGTTCTGAGGGATCTAGATTCTTTAGGTGAAGCATAGTTATCAAATCTGGGTTCGACATGGCCTTGTATGTCAGGCACAGGTCACCTCTGAACAAGTGGTATGCGACTGAATAGAGCTGGAGTCCTTCCATTCGGGCAGCATAACACATATTCCTGAGACCCTGCATCCGTTTGGCGATGAACTGTTGGGGCCTTTCCAGCTGCTGCAGGTGTCGGGTCAGATACATTCCGAATGGGGCATTGTACTCAATCATAGGTCTAATGAGTGATGAGTACAGGGGGACGATGACCTCCCCTGATCTAGATGTGAATCCCTTCATGATCAGGTGGGCAATGTAGAAGGTCTACCTAACTACTTTAGCAACGTGTGTGTCGAACAAATGGTTACTGACAACCTGGGTCCCCAGATCCCTGGTAACTTCCTCTGTGCTCAGTGGATTGCCACCTATATGGTAGCTAGGGGTAACCTTGTTCTTCCCGAAGGGTATGACTATGCATTTCCTGGCATTTAGCTGTAGGCCATGTCTCTGGCACCAGTTATCCATATCTGTGAGGCACTTCTGAAGGATATCTGTGTCTGATGTGTTTCCGACTATGGCACCCAGTTCGCAGTCATCTGCAAACATTGTCAGCCATAACCCCCCTGTTTGCTTGTACTTTGGAAATGTAGATGCTGAAAAAGAGTGGACCCAGGACTGATCCCTGTGGGACACCACCTGTGACCGGCTGTGAGTCTGACATGGCGCCAGCAACCCTGATCGTGTGGGTTCTGTCACTTAGCCAGTTTGCAACCCATCTTGCGATGTATGGGTTTACATTCAAGCTGATGAGTTTATCAATTATACCTGAGGGAGGTATTGTGTCGAAGGCCTTTGCCAGGTCGAGATAGGCTGTATGGACTGCTTTACCCTCATCAATGGCCTTGGTGACTGTTCCTAAAAAGTCAACCAAGTTTAAAAGGCATGATCTGCCTTTGACCAAGCCAAACTGGGTTGGATCCAAAGTATGCAAGTCCCCTATGTCTTTATCTATGAGTTCCATTATGATCCTTCTCCATGGCTTTGCAGATAAGGCTTGTCAAGCTAATGGGATGGTAATTACCAGGGTCAGTGGAGGCACCGCCCTTGTGAAGTGGGACTACAGTCGCCTTGCACCACTACTTGGGTACGTATCCTGAGGTGAGGCTAAGATTAAACAGCTGTCCTAACTGTGGGTTTAATTCCTCATTGAGTTCGTGGAGTACACAGCTGGGACACCATCTGGTCCCATGGATGCTGTGTTTACTGCCTTGGAGAGAGCATTTCCCACCTGTGCGTTACAGATGTTCTTGGGGCTACAATCCTCTGGTATAGATATCTCTCCATGTGAGGGAGGGGAGAAGTTTGCACCGAACCTGTCAGCCAGTATGTTGGCAATGTGTGTAGGTTCAGTAATCTTCACATCATTCTGAACCCAGTCTGAGCATATCTGGGAGTGTCCTCCCAGGTGTCTAACATAGCTAAAGAAGGCCTTATGATTGTCTTTCGAGTCCTTGGTGATTTATCTGTCGAATTTGCCCTGGATGATTTCATGAGAGCTTGTAGTTCTTCACATATAATGAGCAAGGGTGTCTTACCTTACAAGGATTCTGCACTATCTTGTAGTAGCTTCCTCCTTTCATTGTAGAGCTTGTTTATGGCTGGGGTCCACCAGACTGGATGCTTGGCTTTGGTACAAAGAGTCTCAGTTTTGTATGGGATTGCCTGATCCATGCAGTCCTGTAGGTGCTGGTAGAAGGCATATGTAAGTGATTCAGCGGTTTGAGTAATGTTTACCACTGGCTCAGGGGCCTTAAAGGAGACCACACTAGTGTTTAGAAGTGTGAAGTCGGCTTTTGAGAAAGGCATATGTATGGAAACCGGCACCACCCACAGCATTGTATGCCAATAGCAGAAGCTATTGTAGGTTGTCCAAACACACGTGTCTGTACACATGGAACATCATAGCAATAAACCATGCCCGGATGCGGGTAATGCTAGATATACCCACAGCAGAAGTGGTGCGTTCCCGAGGCCGATGCCCGAGGGACCACACACATAGCCGGCCTTAGGCATAGGCCAACTAGGCAGCCGCCGGCTCTACTAGGGGCACTTTTCCAGTATTTATTTGGTGTAGGTAGACCAGGATGGGGGTAGCGGGTGATGTGGTGGGGGCACCATGGAGTCCTTTTGCCTAGAGCACCACTTGACCTAAGGCCGCTCTTGCCGTGGGTAAATACAGCAGTACCCACACCCAGACGCGGGTCATTGCTAGTATGCCATATCATCTATGGAAAGAAACCATATATTCCCAGACATAATGGCACAGCATAATGCCTGTCTGCCACCCAAACGCAGACATACGGCACCCGCGGCGGTGCGGATGTACTGCACGAGATGTCGGTTGCCAATGTCGACACTGTCTCGCTATGTGAAACAAAGTCAACATAGCGATTCAATATTAAACAGCGACGGAGAGCCCGATGTCCCCGTTGCTGAGCTGTTCAACCTGTTCCACCATGTTAAATGTGTGTAGCAGAGCGGGACTGCCCCAAACTAAGCAACGGACATGTCCGTGGCTCAGTGAAAGCCGTCACACAATGTTAAACCCATGTAATATAGCGAGACAGGTTATAAATACCGAGGTTTAGTAATGGAAATAGGTCCGGTCGACAAGACCGTGTGCAATTACTATAACAAGATCTACAACGGGCATGCCAGTCAATCAGCGCACACGGTTAGGAATAATGGGGGGGGGGGTATGGTATCATAGACACGGACAAACCGTGCCCATGTGACTCGTCTGACATTCGTACACGGTCAGGGCAGTTACGTACACTAGGCGGACAAGACCAAACCCAAAGCACCACAGGAACACCCTGACATTCGAAGGCCTGTATGCGTAGGGGATATAAGCCCCTGTGATCTGAATATCCCTGCGGTCACGACATATGCATCCTGGGCCATGAGAGGGAGGGAATAAGGAATGTTTAACATGTAGTACCGCACCTTTCCCAGCAGGAGAATGGATGCCTGTGACGTACGTGAGTGCGGGGTGGGGTGGGGTGGGGGGATATGTAAATTTAGCTAAGTACCATGGGTATGCATATAAATGAGACAGAACAGCTAACGTGTAGTGGTCACAGTAACCGGCAAACGTGAATGCAGTCCCGTTTGAATTACGACTATAGAACATATAAATGTGAACGTGTACGTAATGCGTCCATGCCGCAAAGACTGTTACATGTGTAAAGGTGAAAGTGCGTTCCGCACACGTCCGTCAACCAGATCAGAGATATGTTACCGGAACAGTCACAACTAACACAGACCACGTAACCACACAGACCCAGTAAACATATGTAAACAGAATACGGATATGCATGTGCGCCTGAAAGTAACCCACAATTAGGAAATGCAAGTGCGCGTGTGCGTGTGATCCGCTCACAGCAGGGAAAGTTAAGGCTGTGTCCTCCACGTCAATTATACATGTCTCAAAACTGTCAGCCTCTGAAAGTATGGAATCGGGCAATGCCATGTAAAGTACCGTTAGAAATAGTGAGAAACACATGCTATGTGATAAGACAAACATAGAATGTGGATAGAATAACGTGTGTGTTAGTAGTATGGATTGACGACGGTTATGCATCTGTAACCCGACCCACTTATCAGAAGGTGCCACCGTACGAATTGTGTTCAGTTGGCTCAAACTTGTTGACCGGGCTAGGCTAGCTGGATATATGTCCAGTGTCAGCAGAGGCCCGTGGAGAAATGCTCCACACACAATAATAGCACAACACACCAAAGTACTCATATATGTAACCAAAAAAGAACAACAATAGAAAGTGTCCTGAAAGGACTGGTTACACACAGATCCCAGATGACAGAGAAATATATGGCCAGTGGAAGTACGTCACAATTACGGGATCAGGTCCCTATAGAAGCAAAAAGGTCTCACATGACATGCCAGCGAATTGCCAGATAGACACAGGTCAATGTAACACACAGCAAGATTAAGGGCCATCCAGCCATACACCATGCCAGAACCTGTACAATGGAAATGTATGGCATGGTAATAGATGTGTGTACACAGGTAATCCACAGACAGTAACAAAGCAAGGTATGAAACGAGGGGTTCACATGTATATATCTACACACAGCAGTCCGACGGCCCGTATATATGATGCATGGACATAGATTTGTCACTTGAAAACAAGATGTAAACAACTACAGTTTATTCCATATCATATTGATATAGTTATAATACAGTCATATTTATATTTAACATTGTGACTCTTATTTACATTCATATTTATACAAAATATGCATTTAATTGTACTTATTTATTCCATGATTTGGAATCTTAATGCAACAATTATACACATTAATATACAATATCATTATCAACACACTGCATTCTAAGGTTTACTCACAACAATTATCAACTATGTTTCAATATACTGATTGTATTGACCAATATTGTATTTATATTAACACATTGTTGTTGTATTAATGTTTCCATTAAGTAATGTATGCAACACTGATTTGTATATGTCACTTTATCATTAAGACTTGGAGCACTGTCCACTTAACTATGAGCAAGTTTATTGATTAATTGTCTTTAAACTGACTCTGAAGGAAGTATATAAGGGACGACTATCTAATGTATTTTGTACTCTGATGATGCCCCATGTCAGTGGGTGAAAGCACTCAGTATCTTTGGACTGTGGAGTGTATAGTTTTTGTCATCGTCTGTTTTGGTCTGGTTTATGTTCAATAATGTCTTTTATGAAGATGACCAGGACTCAAGGTTTGCTGTATTTCTGCTTACTGGCACATGGATATAGATAGGCCAAGTAATGCATAATATGGGTAGTCAAACAAACATCCGCGATTGGGGAACATACAGCATCAGTCAAAACCACTGGCCAGATGGTGACAGTCCAAAAAGTTCTACACTTTACATATGCACACTGGTGTCCATTGTAGGACTCCAAAAATTGATCCGTTCACAATATCAACCAGCTGCGATCGACCCAGAAGAAATGACAGCCGTGACTACGGCACAGCTAGACATATGCACCACCAGCGTGTTTAAGGTTGATGACAAGTGTCCATGAAATGCAGGACATATGAACAGAAATCCCCAGATTGTCGAGTCCATAGAAGTGTGTCCACATCCCAGTCCCGCACACATGAAGGATGTGTAATGTGTACCGTCGAGGGTTGCAGCCATGGGATCCTGGGTATGCAGAAATGGGGCTCAGTGTTGTTTGGCAGATAATCCATTGGCCCGCCCCGTGGGAGGGATGTGGGTATAGCACATGCCTTACTCCCCAGTAATGATGCAAAGCATCCACCGGATAATGCTGAAAGCAGGTGTGAAATGTGTACAGCCCTATATCAGTGTCCAGTAGGCAATTCCCATGGATGGACAAGCATATGACCAAGATGGCAGCCATAACTGGAAACCTGGTGGAATTACACAGCTGCAGTAAGGCATAGCACAGGAAATACAGATAGGGACTACATTAGACATTCCCCATACAAAGTCAGACCGTCGTGCGAATACCGGCGTACACAGCTCTCAATCTGCCATCACCAAAATGGGGATCACTCGCTTCCATAATGCGGAACAAATGGGCGACCTGTGGAACACATACTAATGGCTCACTAACAACTTCAACTAGGAAGGTCATAGGATGGTTAAACTATGGCGTTCCCACTTATAAAGAAGATCCTTTAATGAATTAATATGATTAATGTCAATTGACCATGGAATACACCTAATCAACATAAAATAACCGCTGGCACCTTATGGCACACAATCCAAAGAACACATAGGTAGATGAAACAGTCAATGTAGAAATTGTCCAGGACAGTGCCCAAATGATATAAAAAGGTTCCTTTATATACAAGTAAGCGCTTTCACTCGTAGGCTCCGTCAGACTTACACATAACATAAAAGCATCCAGGCTTTAAATATCCCTCCTTACACTTTCATTGGTCAATTTCTCATCAAACAATGAACAATTAACCCCAGCATATAAAGCGCAGATGCAATGTTAAATACACACACATATATTAACATCTTTAAAAACATCCTATTAAAACATATATTATATTATATTGTACTATGCCTAATTCTCATCAATTATAAATCTAACAATATATATAGAAAATATGTATATTATATCAATGTAAAACAGTGGTAAACAACTGAAAGAGTGGACTAATAGGTGTTAAATGTATAGCTGTACCTAAACTACATTCCTGTTATTTGGGTTTAAGCCATCTGCTTCTCAAAAGAGGCTTAATCTGTGCTTCATCATTCAGCCCTGGTGTGTGGTCAACTCTCCACCTAATAATCCATCTCAATCCGCATTCTAAAGTATAGTTGATAAGGCCCCCCCCCTCTGGGATTAAAATCTAGCCTTTGTAAAACACTGAATGTAAAAGTATGCCTTGGGATGTGCTCATAGCCGGCCGTAGGCATAGGCCAATTTGGTGGCTGCCTAGGGCGCCGCACTAGCAGGGCCACCTTTCTAGTAGTTATGTCATGTAGGTACACCAGGATGGGGGCACCATGTGTTGTGGTGGTGGGTGCCATGGAGCCCTATCGCCTAGGGCAGCGGTTCATCTAAGGCCGCTGCCGTAGGAGGGGTAGTACGGTCTGCAGGTATGTGCTGAAGTGCACATGAAACAGCGGTCTATAAGGATTACCCATAGTGGCGACACCTGCACAGACGGCCATAGCGGGACATACACCCGACCATGCACACAGCTCAGATAGACATACACACACCATAAACAGGCAATTATACACAAGGTTTATGGCGTGTATGGGTACATTGTCAGTACAGCAAGGATAGCTGTCTGCCACGATATCCAGCAGATGTCTCTAGGGTGTGCCGGAATACGGACGTTGCATGGACAATGAGTGGATATGCATCATACCACAGTTCTATGTGTCAGCCGTGCAAATATGCAATACATGGGACAGACAGCTGTCCATGCAAGAGCAGCGCTATGGGCATAACATAAGTATGTATATATACATCGAGAGATACAGACGGACACATGTGGCAAGGCCAGGAGTGTAACGTACACAGCACCACCCCACCACACCACAGCAGGGCGCACGTGGAGAACACGCTACGGAGGTCGCCAACCACAGCAGGCACACAGGCAGTCCACGAGCTGCGTCTCACCATCCACAAACACAGAGATGTCAGCAGGATATAAGTGTTCTGCGGAAACTCTAAAGCCATAACCTATGAACCCATGCGGCTGGGAGCATAGACACACACACACAGCTGGCAGGCATGGGGATTGACCTTACCCCCACCTACCCAACCGCACAACAGTATGACACAAGTATGGAATGCGCTACGTGGACCACTGAACACAGCACCGTCAGAGGCACACGTCTAGGTGGGTGACAACATCCGTAAAGGAATAGACGCCGATAGCCAAGGTATGTGTTGCGAAGCATCTAAAATAACTACTCTCTACAGGGGCAGGTGTAAACACACACACACACACCCCACACACATACGGGGAAGGGCTGGGAGTTGAACCTACGCCTACCTACATGAACAAACTACAGCATGATGCATTTACAGAATGCGCTACCGAGATTACTGAGCACAGTGCTGTCAGAAGCATACTTCTAGGTGGGTGACATCATCCGTAAAGGAATAGATGCCAATAGCCAAGGTATGTGTTGCGAAGCGACTAAAGGAACTACTCTCACCAAGGGCAGCTGGAAACACACACACACACACGGGGAAGGGCTGGGAGTTGAACCTATGCCTACCTACATGAACACACTACAGCATGATGCATTTACAGAACGCGCTACCGAGATTACTGAGCACAGTGCTGTCAGAGGCATACTTCTAGGCAGGTGACATCATCCGTAAAAGAATAGATGCCAATAGCCAAGGTATGTGTTGTGAAGCGACTAAAGGAACTACTCTCACCAAGGGCAGCTGGAAACACACACACACACACACACACACACACACCTGGAAGGGCCGGGAGTTGAACCTATGCCTACTTACATGAACACACTACAGCATGATGCATTTACAGAACGCGCTACCAAGATTACTGAGCACAGCGCTGTCAGAGGCATACTTCTAGGCGGGTGACATCACCCGTAAAGGAATAGATGCCAATAGCCAAGGTATGTGTTGCGAAGCAACTAAAGGAACTACTCTCACCAAGGGCAGCTGGAAACACACACACACACACACACACACACGGGGAAGAACCGGGAGTTGAACCTACGCCTACCTACATGAACACACTACAACATGATGCATTTACAGAATGCGCTACCGAGATTACTGAGCACAGCGCTGTCAGAGGCATACTTCTAGGTGGGTGACATCATCCGTAAAGGAATAGATGCCAATAGCCAAGGTATGTGTTGCGAAGCGACTAAAGAAACTACTCTCACCAAGGGCAGCTGGAAACACACACCTCACACACACACGGGGAAGGGCCGGGAGTTGAACCTACGCCTACCTACATGAACACACTACAGCATGATGCATTTACAGAACACGCTACCGAGATTACTGAGCACAGCGCTGTCAGAGGCATACCCCTAGGTGGGTGATATCATCTGCAGAGGCAAGGCAGCTGATAGGGAATGAAGACAGAGTGCACAGTCACACAGCATGTTACCATCCCAAGGTGGGCGTACAGTAACACGGTAGTGCTGCACTCGGGAATACCAACTAACTACGGAGCGCAACATCATGACATGGATACGGGATGCACCACAGACAGTATACCCTATGAGAGGGCAACCGGCATGCATGATGTAAGCAGCCATTGTGGCATACCAACCACATATGACTCACCTGGACGGTCACCATGGCTATGCAGGATGTCATTGGCCATGGCTACACGCCTAGTAGCAGACATCGGTGCCGACTGTACTGTGTACCCCTGAATGGCGTACTGGGCATGCCCTCACACCTAGCGGTCGCGAAGGGGAAACATACATGCACACGGGGTATCAACGCAGACGGGCGCGGTGTGCACTGTACTGTGTGTCCATCTACACAGCTGCTTACTGGGCATGCTCACACACTTAGAATCTGCAGAGTGCAGACATGCATACACATGGGGTGGAATCATGGAAGGGCAGATTGTGGACCGTCGTGTGTGTCCACCCACACAACAGCAACCCGGGCATGCTCACAGACGTGGCAGTTGCAATGGGGAAACATACATGCACACGGGGTATTAACGCAGACGGGCGCGGTGTGCACTGTACTGTGTGTCCATCTACACAGCTGCTTACTGGGCATGCTCACACACTTAGAATCTGCAGAGTGCAGACATGCATACACATGGGGTGGAATCATGGAAGGGCAGAGTGTGGACCGTCGTGTGTGTCCACCCACACAACAGCAACCCGGGCATGCTCACACACTTAGTATGTGCTACGCGCCATCCGGCATGCAGACGGAGTGCACACACCGCAAGTCACAGCCAGGTAAACCCGTACACACGCACAGGGTGGACACACATGCAGTTACACGTACACACACAGATGACATCACAGGCATCACAGGTGCAGGCTGAACATGTACACACTGCAGTGAACACTGTAGCTGCCATGCCAGCACCATGTCATCAGTGCAGCAGTATGCCTCACGGTCCAGCAACAGCATGTGACATATGTCCACAGGTCTATATGGCAGTGTACGCCCGTCATGCAGAGTACACATGTACTATCAATGATCCCACAGGTGTGATGTAATCCACCCATATCGGTATACATGGACAGGCATGCTCCACACATACCACGGGCCTGACACAGATATGACACATGACTGCAGCTGTACCACAGTAAAACAAAGTCTGGATATGTCATATATGTGATTGCCTGGCTGTGTGCATGGACTGCACACAGGACACATATGAAGCCTGTGATGTACCACATGCATAACACTGGCGTACGCGGTAATACACACAGGAATGGAAGGTGGACACATGTCTGTGGTATTCACCCCCTACAGGGTGTAGCGGTGTTGACTGGGACACATACCCTTGTACAGTTTGCCTGCGACAGCTGTGATACCATACCACAGTCCATGTTCCATGTATGTACACACATGGCAACAGGGGATACATGTGACACGTGTACTGTGCATGGTGCAGCCATGCATGAGCGGTGTCCGATGTCCATAACACAGTTGCAACCCCCTACCACATGCATACCCATCATGGGGGCCGTCATATGGTGGCATAGTAACAGCACGCATGGCGGTATGTGTGTACACCATGTGTTTAAACACCTGTCCACAAGCATGTGTGCAGGTGGTGGTCACAGGTGTGTCACACACCATCCTACCCTGCCATGTGCATACAGTCTGCAATGTCACCATTACATGACAGCGCTGCCATAATGCATACCCATCGGTCAGGTGTCATCGACCATATGTCACATGGCCACTGTAACCCCTACCACCTCCCAAGTGCATATATCAGCACAGCTGCCGGATACAGTGGTGGTACGCATGATGCACTACATACCGCTGCACGCCTGCACATATCCCATATAGCGGGTGTGGCATTCCTAGCACCGACATGTGTGCAGGAATGTGTGCCCATATATGCCACAGATCGGGGGGACTATGTGCCACGTGTCACACATCACTGTACACCATGGTAGAGATCTGTACATACCTCAGTGTGGGGTGCATGGATGTGGATGGTGCAGTACATGCAACACGTCGTCCCTCCGTGTAGACATGTGTGGTCACCACCATGTCAGTGTGTCAACATGTGTGTATGTCTGCTGCCTGTTGTGAGGGTGTATGCAGCTATAGTGTTGTGACTGGACACTAACCACACAGGGTGACCATCCCGTACTGGTGCTGCATTGTACAACCCTGTCAATGCCATACTTGTGAGCCATACTGGCCACCTGTGCAAGACCGCCCCCTGTGACATGGTGTGTGGGTGCATTGTATTGTGAGGGTGCTGACCACACAGGCAGGTGTCCCCATCTGCACACAATGGGGTGTGTGCAATAGTGGTGTACACCCTGCGATTACGGACATATTCCTGTACCGGTACAGCATCCATCTGGCTGCACAGCGTGCACCACAGCTGACAGGTGACACCTGCGGTCATTTGCCAGCATGCTGTGTACGACACCTGCAGAATGTCACCATACCTGTACTGTGTCATGCTATGTATGTGATGTCTCTGTCCACCGTAGCCTGTGGCACCGACCACAGGCGTCAGGTGCAGTATATGTGTGGACATGTGCGTCATGTACCGTGTAAACAACGTTACACTATATCTGGCTCCGTGCTCCACAGGTTTACATGTAGAACTTCTCTACTTGCAATCTCAACTGTCTGTTCTCTATCACAAAAGCTCAGCACCTGCTCCCATAGTATTCCTACATAGGTAAAGTACATGTATACTAGATGGAGTACTACACTAGCCTAGAATCCCCTTGAGTACCCACTTCCCTATAGGTGCCTTCTGACCCAGTTACACAGCAAATGCATTCACGTTCTCTGGCATGTTGAAGGGTCAATTGCTAGCGACCTCTCCTGTTCAGATGGTGAATCTGGGCGTCCTGAGGCAATGTTACAGGTGCCTCATGGACACGGACAAGCCGCACCTCCCCCACTAAACATAAAACATGTGAGAGATGCAACTATATAGCCAGACAGGGGGCTGAGCTCTCTCAAACCATGACCGGCAAGACCAGACGGGAGGGGAAGGACACCATTCACACCACAAACCCAGTGATACATGGAACTATCACAAATGCTAAACAAACACATGAACACACTAAGACATACTCGGAGGCACTGTTAAAACATGTAACGAACCTAACGAGGCCTCCAAAGCAGACACCCAAGCAACTGCCTCCACAAGACATAGGACATGCAACACATAGTTCTCAACGTCAGTGTGCTAAACAGTCACAGCCCTAAAAACCACACACAATGCCAGACACACTTGTAATAGGTGACACCATTGTCAGACACACCGACGTCCCACCCACCAGACTGAACAAGGGAATGATCACAGTAGGCTGCCTGTCGGGCGCTGGAATCTGCCACATAACACATGCACTCAGGTCACTCCGCAGCATGTACAGGTATGACGCGGTCATTGTCCATGCTGGTGTCAACGACCGGAGACATACCACCCTGGGATACATGAAAGGAGACATAGAGGGGCTCTCAGATTGTGTAGCCCAGGCCAGCATGTCCCTGACCCTGGGCAGTATCCCACCCTCATCAAGTATGATGCCACAATACTGGCTCCGAATGATCACCCTTGATAATTTGCCTGGTTACCGGTGTCAGTCTGAGGGGATCCAATTTCCTCTTGCCTGGGATGACATGCTTGACATGCCACGCCCCATCGCAAGGGATGGCTTGTACCTGTCGCCCCTGGTCTTCAAGAGTTTGGCAAAGGCTCCTGCACCCCCACAGTGCCCACTGCAGGCAAGGCTGAAATGATAAACCTACCACCCTAGACTACAAACCTGGAAAAAAGAAAGGGTAATTCTGCTCAGTTCCAGTAGTCTACGCCCAAGCTGCACGCCCTCAAATGCCCTCCTCAGTATGGAGGACATCGATGTCAGTGCTGTGACTGAAACATTGTTCAGGGCTCCTGAGAGCACCCCAGCCCTATCAGGTCATACCTTATATCACGCGTTCAGGACCATAACCCAGACCGAACACAGAAGGAGGGGAAGTCTCCATTTCCATGAAGGATACCCACACCTCCAGGTTGGCAGAAATGCACGTAGCAGCGGGGACCATCCAGGTGCAATTAACCATGGGTAGGACTGCCCTACAGTTTGTTGCATGCTACAGACCACCCTCCCAAACCCAGGATACCCACACAGCCTTCCTGAAGACACTGGGGAGTATGAATGCTCTCACAACACCATCATATTGGGTGACATCAACCACCCATACATAGACCGAACATTACCCAGGACACAACACCCTCCACCAAAGGTTCCAGGCGCTCATACACCTGAATCCTGTGGAACAACCATGCACCATACCCACAGGGGGAGGAACTATACTAGTCCTGATCATCACACATGGGGACGACATGCTCCACACAGGATGTACATCCCTCAACGGTGAGGTCAGACCATATAGTGATTTCACTGGAGATCCGCATCCTGCACCCAACACCGGCAAGGGAGACCACAGTGAAGACCTCTCCACAGCGAACCCCACATGTCATACGACTGGTGTGGTACCCTACAAGGCCTCCATGCCAGTGGTAAACACAGGCCACGCTGCTGAAACCCTTACAAATGCCTTCTATGAGCACCCCCAGGAATGTCTGGATCAAGCGATCCCTGATAACATCTGGACCTTGTCCACCAAAGGCAGGCACATGGTCTGGTGGACCCCAGCCATTAACAAACTGTACAACAAGAGGTGAAAGCTACTACATGACAGAGCAATATCACTACCAGGGAAGGCATCACTGATTAATACTGGCAGTAACATACGATCACTCATACAATCATCCAAGGCTGCCTGTGGGACTGGACTTGCAAAGGACACATAAGACAACCATAAGGCATTCCTTAGCTATGGTAGGAACATGGGTGGAAGCCCACAGTTATGCTCGGAATTAGTCCAGAATGGTACAATGATCACTGAACCCACAGACATTGCCAACAAATTGGCAGACAGGTTCCGTGCATACATCTACCCTCCCTCCCCCCCAAGAGGGGACGTATCTATCCCACCAGAGTCTAGCCTCCAAAACATCTCGAATGCCCAGGTGAGAGCTGATATCTGTAAAGCAGTGAACACAGCATCAATGGGACCAGATGGTGTCCCCGGCTGTGTGCTACACAACCTCAATGAGGGCCTCAACCCGCACATAAGGCTGCTGTTTAATCTTAGCCTTACTACAGGCTACGTACCCGATGGATGGCATACGGCAACTGTGGTCCCACTCCACCAAGGCGGTGCTCCTACGGACTCTGTACATCCCTGCCCTATAAGCTTGACAAGCCTTGTCTGCAAAGCTATGGAGGGGTCCATAATGGAGCCCATAAATGAAGACATTGGGGAACGACAAATACTGGAACATACGCACATCGGCTTAGTCAAGGGCAGATCCTGCCTCCTGAACCTGCTCGACCTGTTTGGAGGAGTCACTAAGGCCATTGATGGGGGTACGTCGGTTTGCACAGACTACCGTGACCTGGCGACAGCGTTCGAACCACACTCCACGCGGGCATCATAGAAAGGCTCACCAGCGTAGATGTAGAGCCATATGTCACACGATGGTTTGCCAACCGGATGAAAGTCAGAACCCACAGGGTTAGAGTTCCTGGTGCCATGTCAGACTCCAAGCTGGTCCCGAGTGGTGGCCCACAGGGCTCAGTCCTGGGCCCCCTCCAGTTCGGCATTCAACTTTCCGACGTGCATGCAAACATAGGGGGATTGTGGCAGACAAGGTATGCAGATGACTGCAAACCGGCCACCATACTCAACACCCCATCAGACACGGACATCCACCTGAGGTCTCATAGAAATGGATAACTGGTGCCAGAGCCATGGCCTGAAGCTACATGCCAGGGAAGGTATAGACCTACCCTTTGGGAAAGACATGTTCACCCCAAATTACCACATAGGTGGTAATCCATTAAACATGGTGGACGTGATCAGGGACCTGGGTACCAAACCTGTCGGTAACCTCTCTTGACACTCACATTGCCAATGTGGTTGGGAAGACATTCCACTGTGCCCACCTGGTCATGAAGGGATTCACATCCACATCAGGGGAGGTCATTGTACCCCTGTACTCTTCACGCATCAGACCAATGATTGGGTACAATGCCACATTCGGAATGTACCTAACCCGACACCTGCAGCACTCGGAAGGACCCCAAATGTTCCACAACACAGGGATAAAGGTGCTGAAACATATGTCACACGCTGCCCGACTGAGGGGACTCCGGCTCTATACCTTCTCATACCATCTGCTCCGAGGTGATCTGTGCCTGACATACACAGCCATGTCCGACCTGGGTGTCATGGACATGTTCCACCTCCTAGGATCCAAACAACCACGGGCACGAGAGCAACAGACAGAAACCTCAACACGGACATAAATAGGACATGCTGGAGGGACAGGTTCATCGCCCAGAGACTCCCTACACCATGGAACAGATTCCCAGCCCTTGTGAAGCAGAGCCCCTCACTGACTCTATCCAAGAGTAATCCTGACGTGTGGATGGGAGATCGTAGGCATGCCTCAGGCATCATCTCTGTGTCACTGCTGGACAGAGGGACAGCAGACCAATGGATATAGTATCCTCATCCTAAGGGGTGGTGAAAGCCACACACACTCTGACTAGGCTTACACATGCCATAGGGCACATAGCCTGGTATGTACCTATGCACCTATGTATCTATGTAGGTGTCCAGGCAGGTTGCGGGTACCTGTGGTATGCTGATATTGCCAGATGTGCCTGTGGGTAACCCACAACTACACATGGGGGACTGATAACAGTGCTCCCAGTAGGCACATGCGAGTAAACCATATGAGGCATACAGGTTAACAGAACCAACATGGTGCTACACATGTAACCATCACACATACCATGTACACAGCTCAATGCATGCTGCACCTGCACTACATGGTATGTCTGCTGCATGATGACAGTACACAACCCACGTCACATATGCACCTGTCACTTGTCATACACAACCACTGCAACATACACCTCACACACTATGCATACAGGTATCACATACACCTCTCACTATCTTGTCCACCCTGTGCATCAGAATATATTTGCATAACTGTGCACCAATGGTGTGGATGACAGTGATGCGGCAGAGGCTTCATCATATGCACAGGGTGATATGTGTGCCAGGGGCATAGGCTGTACCAATGGATGACATCATGTGTGTGTGTAAGGGCCAGTGCATTTACTGGGCATGACTGTGTAGAATGCATGTGGATGTGGTGGAGCCCTACAGTTGTGTCTGCTGTGTGTGGGTATGTGTGTACACAGTTCAGCCATCTGTGATGCCTACACGGGGTATACTTGGCAGCCCCAGACTGTACAGTGCAGGTTATATGGCTCACTGTGTCCGTCTGCGGCCACATGACCCATGCCTGCCTGGGGTCGCACGGGCACTACCGGGTGGAGGTATGGAGTGGCCACTCTCCGATGACACATGTCTGCTGGAACCGTGTCCATGCTGTGACCGGCCAGGGCCACGCCCACGTGGCCTGCTGTGTCCTGGTGTGGTTGGTGTAGCACCAGCTGCACTGCTGCTGCTACCGGCACTGTGTGAGTGGGCATGAGAGGTGGCACGCACACGTCGACCTACACTAGGTGGTGTTGCTGGCCTATGGCCACGTGTCCTACACCTCACCCCTACCAGGTGTTCCAGCACAGACAGCTCACGCTCGCGGATTGACATGCCTCGGTTGAGGATTCCAACCATCTCACCTAATCGCCTATCCAGTACATTAGCAATCTGCTGTTGAGCATTCGCCAATGACTGGATGTTCTCATTTAGGGAACGGATTGCGGCCCTCTGCAGCCTCTGCCCTTCTTAGTTCTGCCGTTCAGCACGTGCCTGTGCCGCCATTACAGTCTAGAACATGCATCTGGTGATACCAGCTGCTGCACCCTGTACAGCAGGTGCATGTCTGCCAGAGGTCCTCCTACGAGCAGCACCAGCCACATGCCTGTGTGGCACATCACCAGTCATTACACTGGCAAAATGGTGTGTACGCGCACCTTCTGTAGCCACCACACATTCCTGCTCAATGTCAACAGACGCTGACTGTCCTTCCTCTATGGGCAACGGTGATGTGGTATGTGTCGGCATCAGAACCGTGTGCAGAGATGAAGGGGACATAGGTGGGATGGTAACCAATGGCACAGCTTCTGCCCCTGACAACCCTGCCTGTGCCTCATGCATATGGTCATCACCGCTAGTATCTGTTGGGACACTAGCATCAGATGGACCGCAGGAGGGGAACGCACCTACACCACCTGTGAATACAAAGACATACTGTAAGATACATTACACACACGCAGACACACACACAGACACACACACACACATGCAGACACACACACACACACACACACACACACACACACACACACACACACACACACACACACGCAGACACACACACACGCTAACACACACACGCAGACACACACACACGCAGACACATCATGCATGTGATATTGCAGATGGCATGCAGCATTCCCACATCACAGCTCAGTGAATGCAGGCCAGACATTAATAATGGTAGTATACATACTGCCCTGGGGTGCACACTACATCAAGCAGGTGTCATTTCAGTAGGCATGCAGTACACACATTCATGGTAGTTTGCATGCATCACCTTGATACAACGTGTGGCCACAGGCAGGTTAACAGTACACATGGCTGGCGTCACTTTGACATGTACTCCACCAACATGTGCGATAACATGTGGACATGTGACAATGGTGTCCCACCACATGCACCGCATCATACTGGACGTCACAGTGCAGTGTTATGTGTACAGGCTACAGATAGAATGCATGTGTAACAAAGATGTCTGTTCAGGTGTGGTTGGTGTGAGCTGTGTACATAGCTATACAGTGGTGAGTACAGGCACTGTGCCACTGCATGGCAGCAGGACACAGGTATGTTTCTGTGCGATGCATAACATGGACGCATTGCATTGCCATGTCTGCAACACAGTCATGCTGTTCCACAGCACGTATATGGTAGACATTGATGTCACCTCCAGTGGCTGCAGACAGGCATTCCGGTTGTCTGGTGTACCACATCAAATGTACAGGTGGTCCACTACAGCTGTGATCGCACTATGTGTGGACAATGTGCAACGGTGTCTATCCACTCCAGACGTACTGTGTGGCAACATGCCTGTAGCTATCACCCATGGCCATGTTTGACTGGGTTATGGACAATTGTGTGTGATGGGCATCGTGTACCCATCCCTGTGGTGGCCCATGTGACATACACCAATACAAGTCGGAGGTGTCACAATCCAGAGGGCTATGCAGACAACAGTGTGGATGTTTGCTATGTCTGGCGTAGGTCATGTCATGGTGTGACAATATTGCAGACAGAACACCACATGCGTGGGACATGTCATGTGCCATGTCACAACGTGTGCACACAATGCAGGGGCATATGTCACATTGGTAACACCTGTGTGCTGGCCAGATCACAGCTCACTATGTGGTACTGTGTGCGTACCACAAATGGCATTCCAATGCATACTACATATGCATCCATTGTAGAACACCTCCACCATAGTATGCATAGCTGACTGCACATATCACACTGACAGGTACTGTGGTTTCATGCCGGTGTATACTAACGGTTGTATCTACTGTACATGGGTGGCGTGTGTGTCTGGTGGTGCAACCTGTATACCGTGACTGGAGCAGAACCCAGGTGTGCATGTCATACCTGGCCACATGGCAAATATCTATACACTGTAACATGCCTGTTACTAACAACAGTCTCACCTGCGACGGACCCATGGCTGTGCGACATGCCAGAGGTACCTGTATAGGGGCGACACAACAGTATAAACATTATCCATGACTGTAGCCACAGTAAGCACTGTGCATGTCACATCATGTACCTGTGTGGTAGCATGTGTTATGCACACGTCTGCAAACAACGTAGCATACTGTAGTATGCGGCTTGTGTGGCCATATACCTGGCATGTGTTGGTACATTACGTGGTGTACTGTGACACCCACACCTACGGCAGTTATCATACACATATGCAAGACTGACTTACCAGGCAGCTCCAGGCTCGTTGGTTGGGAGACACCCACCTCCACGATGGCAGCGAGTGTTTCTGCATGATGTTCCCTGGGTGTCCCCAGACTGGCCAGGAGCTCCTCCGTGTGTGTGAGTGGGGGCTGGGTTGGTGGCCCACCACCTGTTCCACCTTGTTCTCTGGCAATTGTGGCGGCACGCTGTTTCGCGTGCCGTATTAGGTCCGTGCAGTGTCGGCATATCTGCTGGTAGGTGCGGTTGTTGCCACCCACGTCGTTCACCCTCCTGCACATATCCTGCCACAGGTCATCCCGCTGCTGTGCTTGCTGTGGAACATGGCTGAATAGCAGGTCATAGTTGTCATGGAGCAACGGTATGATTATGTCATCCTCCTGGCGGCTGAAGGCTGGCAGCTGTGAATGAGGCATTATCTGTAAGACATAATGATGGTGACAGGTCACATTTACACTGATGTACTGGCATACCACTGGACATACATTGCTATGACATGTACGACATCTGCACAGTAATCTCTGCGATGCATCATGGCACTGACACAGCTGACATGTTGCTGTCACACCATTAAGCAGCGGGTATCATATCATATCTGTGTGTCAACTCATCACACTGTACACACACCATGTTGATGGTAACCTGCTGTGGACATGTGTACCTGCCTGCGCCTGTGTTCATACCAGTTGGCACATGTCCCAATGTGCACACAGTTCTACTGTTCACCTGAATGCTGTGTATATGTCGCTAGGCATCACAGACGCAGCCATTATGGACATCAGTGGTGGCACTGCACACATGCACGTGGACACCTGTACATGCATGTGTTGTGCCATGTACATCTACACAGCACTGTACAGGTGTTGGACAACCTGCCACGGCTCACCTGTATTGCACATGTGATACACATGGGACATTGTGTAATCATATGACATTAGCAGGGATGGTCATACATAGCATGTGCGCCAAGCGTTGTACACCAACACACAGCACCTGTGACACCACAAGGTGCATCAGTGCCACATTACTGCTCTGGACGGTTGATAGTGCAAGTGCCATTCGGCCATCGCACCATGTATGACTGTGATGGCACGTGCAGCCTTGCTGGACAGGGCTGCATGGTATGGCAGGGTATGTCACATACATGGCACAGGGATGTGTCCCACCTGGGGGGTACTGATATTGGGAGGGTGGCTCTCCATTCCATATGTCATTGCTATGTGTATATGGACATTACACATGTCTATCATCATGGTGTGGATAATGGCCTTCTGCAAGGTAGGCAGCATGCTGCTTGGTGGGGGTGTGTATGGTGCATGCTGGTATCGCACATCCATGCATACACATTACGCCTGACAGGTGCTATGTGCTGTGATATTGTTCAACACAGTGCTGTATGTGCCCACACAATGATATCCCATGCACATGGATGGTACCCTGGCCTGACATGGGTACCACATATGTCTACATCCAGTGCCTGCTGCCACCGCCATGTCAGCAGGTGCACCACCCAGCATCATCCCTCCCACAGGGACCGTGGTGTTGGGCACAGCATAGGTATCCATTTATGGGGACAGGGATGTTCACATAGTGGGGGCACTGATTGTATCATCCATCGGACCATACACGTATGACGCACACCTCACACACCCAGCCCATTCAGTATGTTGTTCGCAACACTGACACAGCTATACTGCTAGGCCAGGGACATTCCCAGCCATACATACACAGATGCATGAACATCTGTCTGTGGCATGGGCTACAATGATGGTGGGGTTCAACACATACCGTGTTTGACTGTGGCTGGCGCAGATGTTCTGTGCCTGTGTCTACATGGTAAACCTGTTCTACTGTAGCCAGCGGTGATGTGCTGTGCACATGTCAATGCTGCACATTGTGTTGGTGTCTGTCTGTCAACAGGCCAGTGGTGGAACACGCAGGGGTATTAGTGATCGAATATGCATGCCGCCCTGTACAGCTGTACTGCTAACATCTCAGGTGCTAATGTGTCATGGACATGCACACCTTACCCGGACAGGTGGTAGTGGGTTGCCACCCGTACCCATCTCCTCTTGTGGGTTGCTATGATCCAACACCCTCTTTGTATTGTAATTTCAGGCTATGCACCTGTGTGGGACATGTGGGCATGCAATGCACTACTGCGTACCTTTGCACCCATTGCACAACATGTCACACAGGTACACTGGCAGCCATACACTTCACAGCTTGATGATGGTACAACAGGTGTTGTACACATGTAACACATATCCTGTGGGACATGGTCATATGTACAGGCATGTCCAACAGTCACGTACCACTGCTACCCCTATATGACGGATATGCAGTACATGTGGCGGTACAGCAACTGTCACATGTACTCGTGCAATGCCCCCCTACCTACATGGAGTGGTACTGCCTGTGGGGGATGTGCGTCTCCATCCATGCTGTGCCCATAGCTGACAGTTATACATCGATACGTGCAACATACCTCATTTGGTGTTCTCATGGGTGCATGTTCAACATGGCTCCGCATTGTTTGTGTCTGTCACACAGTCATTGTTGTACATGGTTTACATGCCAGCCATGGCTTACTATATGTGATTCCATGTACTTTATTGGGATACCATCATTATACATTAGAACAGCATATTCCAGCCATCACATAGCCTTCCTAGATGACACTGTTAGCCAACCAGTAGTAGGTGTTCCACCATCTGCACATAAGTCACACAGTACGAGGGTGGCTGACACCCATTTGGGGACAGGGTGCTGACAGCTGTGGATGGGTGTGATGCTGTCGACAACCATGACTGCACCTGATGGTCACATCTGGATGGGTAACATTCACAACACACACCTACCTTCACATAGTAACACATCATCTACAACAATGGACATTCCTGCCAGAACAATGTGTGCAGTATGTCTGTATGACCACTGTAAGCACCACTGGTGGCCCCCAGCATGGCAGCCAACAGCACCGGTGTATATCCCGTGGAACCATGGGTTATACCATTCACAACACACCTGTCTCGGATGACCCTGTTGTGGATCACAGTGCAGTTCCACACATCATGTTACACTAGGCATCATGCACTGATATGTTGCGGACGTGTGAACAGCTGTGCAACTCAACATATGCACACATGACACATCAGCTGGTACAACATATCTCTCATACAACGTGTTATTGTGACCACCCTGTGATGGCATTACACAGGCTACGTGTACTGGGACATGTGATGGCTCACCGGTGTATTCACCCTCTGGGTGTGTGTCTAGCCAAGTGTACAGTAGGCAGTGGTCTGAACACAGGGACACTGTACATTGACCTACTGTGTCACTGCAACTGTTGCCTATGCTCATACTGTACTTATACAGGCATGTGGTATCTGACCGCTATGACAGTCCTGGTCAGCCACACTGCTGTGGCACACATGACCTGCGGCCATCTGCCTGGGGTGTGGAGCACACATGTACATCTTCACATGCTATACTGCCTCTGTGGCGGTGTCACATAACTGTCTCCAGCAGGGCTGTAACAGGCAGGCACGGCATGGGGTCATGTGGGACAATGCTTGCATCTTCCACTGTGCTGCATACAAGCAAGGCACACACACTAGTGCACCACTCACATTTATCTGCAGTGACTGGGACCTGCCTCCATGCTCTGTGCAGCATGCGAGTACAGATTGTACATGTATCGTACCTCCCAGGCACATACCTGGACTGCAACACACACAGGTGAGGGGATCCCACATCACACAGTGTTTTGCACACATCCTGGATAGTTGCCGAACACAATGCATCATAGGTGCTCAATGTGCAGATACCCATGTTTGTGACCGCTAGACACATTGTAACACGCAACAGAGTTGACATTGTACACCACAGGTTACATACTGTCTGTGTTGTTATACTGTACATTGGGCCTCAGACCGCTGATACTGCCATGTGCTGACAGCAACCCACACTTCCCTAGAATGGGCACCCATGTACCTACACATGCTTGAGGCATGCACTCCACCCAGCTGGCTGACACATTACACAACACATACCATACCTACACTACCCTCAGCATGCACAATACCTCCATGTGTCTGGTGTGTTGCACCTGGGGTTATCCCCCCTTTGGTGCATGAACACATATGCTTCACGGCCCTGCTAGCCACACCCTGGACACACACCCATCGCAGCATACACGGAACATGTGTACTACAGCCAGTACTACTGACGTCTGCTGACAGCAGTTGTTAATGGCATGACACCCCGGCAGATGGACAGTGTACATACATATGCTGACACATACCACAGTGCACTTCCATAGCATGTACACAATGGTAGGGACCATGCTATTCCACACAGAGACATGGCGGTACTGACCATTTCACAGATGCCACGGTGGTGGTCATGTTCCATGCACATCTGATGTATGGGCACATGTGCAGTCTGTTGCACAGTGGTGTATATTCACATGTGTGGGGTGCATTACTTGTCAGCCATGGTGGGTCCTCGAGGTCCATCACATGCTCCAAGGCTAGCTACCTAGACATGACTGCCGCACATTGCAGTGTGGGGCCTCAGGCAGTGTGGTGGTATGTCTGTGTTGTTTGGCTACATCCACATTCAATGTCACATACAATAGTCACCCAGGCACTGCAGACCAAGATAATGTTGGCAACGTGCCAGGCGATGGTGTACTTACCAACAATACACACTCTCACTCACTACAGGGTCGCAATCCATACATGGACATCGGCGTGTCCCTGTGGACACATACATGGTACTGACATGCACACGTTATGTCCTGGGACACTGGCCCGATGTCACCTTCCGATGTCCCTAGCTGTTATGTCCCACCAACCTGTTTGGTATGTGTCTCCGCACCAGCCCACTATATTCACTGCTAGCCTGTTGTCGGACATTGTGTACCTTGACCACTGCACAGCCGCATCTCTCGCACTACCCATGGGTGGCACTGCATTGCACGTGTGGGACTGCATTCATACACCCATGACTGGACCGTTCTGAATGGCACTGGGGCACATCCTCACGAACGTGCTTCACGCACACATTGATGGCCTCCATGCCTTTCCTGGCACCCTTGTTGGGCTTGTGTGTGCCACAGCATGCCACATACACATGCTGGCCACCTGTCTTACCATTGCATGGGCGGTTGGGGTGGTACAGAGGCCAATACATCAGACGTTGTCCTCACATTGCCCTTCAGCACCATTCCACATTCTGGTATTGGCAACGTACACATCCACCTGCACATCATACCCTGTGTCTCAGGATGTTAGGCTATATGACTCCTGGACAGGACACACAGTGGTGCAAGCATATCATAGTACCTACTACATGTCAGGTACATATGGCATTACACAGTCCTCAGTCATGGGGCCCCTCATGTTCACTATTTGCTTACATACACAACATGCTATCACAGAGTACTGTCCATGCCTAGATATCCCACACCTACATACCTGGCGCCATTATAGCTCCACCAGCTCATGCCGATAACGACCATACAGGTGTCAGTGTGGCAGATACATCATGTGGGTGTCATGGCATCAGGATGCATGACACATGGTGCATGCACATCACCTTTGCATAGCAACATTCATCCACTGACTATCACATGGATACTGGCCCCGTACATACATATCACATTGTACATGGTTGCTGTACACACATATGCCCCATACGGTCCTGTGGTTACCGTATTCCACTGTGGCATGGATACACTTCTGCAGGGCCACACCTATCTGTACTGTGTGTGATGCTGGTACATAGGTAGCCATTGTACCTGTGGCATACACAGATCTACACATGGTCAAGGGTACAATACCACATTTATGGTGTACCTTCCACAACAGCTACGACTTTACATGGCACAGCATTGTCATGCCACGATGTGTACCAGGCTCGGACGGTTTACATATGCGGCTGACAGATGGAAAACACATCTGTACACTTCTGCATACCACATACACAGGGGTGTCTTCTGCTCTGACACGGACCATGTCCTCCGCATTACTGATGCATATACTCCTCATACATGACAATTGCGGTGGGCAGTGTGAACAGACTGCTCATGGATATGTGCACACATGCCACACTGCATGGGCTGGGCTTCTGTGTTACTTCCGCAGACACAACACACATCATGCTGTGGAACATAGGTCCTGTGCACATCCCACAGGGACACACAGTGGCACTATTCATGTGATAGCTCCCTTGCTGTTTGAGTGACACATAGTCATGGTACCACCACAGCAGCAGTACTGTGTAGACATGCAGTTGACACCCACCTCTGCTATTCACAGGACACTACCATGGGGAGGTGACACTACTGTGTACACTGCACATGTGTTTACACATGGACCTGCCAGACTTCATTGTTGCCCACGATGCACCTGCTACAGATCGTTTGGGCATGGTTACTTGGTGTTCCTTCCATTTCGGATGGCTATGATGCTACTACTCTGTCCCATACCTACAGGCCATATGTATCCTGTTATTGAACATACCAATAGGCAATACCTCCATTATGCATGATATGCCTGTGATACTGTGTATAATGTCTGTCATATCCACCATGACAGCTTTACATTACACATAGTTGACATAGTATCCCCTACTGCAAGGCATACGTGCACGTTGGGCGCACATTACGTATGACATCGACGGTATATGCCCATACACATGTGTGCTGTGACAGTATACATACATGTCCTATCCTCTGCTATGGCACTTCCTTGTTGGACATCCACTGCCAGCATCGGCGTGTGGTCTGGCATTGTTCTCTCTAATGCCCCCCTGTGGCAGCCCTTGTGGTGTCTTGGCAGTGTACATGATGTCCCACTGCTGTGCACACGGTGTCCACAGTCGTTGGTATGCTCAGCAGGATAGCACTACATAACCACCTTTCACCACTCTCTGCATTATGGACAAGTGTCATTACTTACAAACACCATTCCCATACAGTACAGCTTCGTCATACACATCATGCGTTACACACCCGTACATATCGTGTGTTCTACATACCTTGTCAGTGTTTCGTTCCGTCTTTCGTTCCGTGTATCGGTATTCCTATTTATTACTCTTTCGGTTGTACACTGCTGGTTCGGTATGAGCATATGGTTTGAATATCCTGGGAGTCATCCTTATATCCGTCGATACCTGCAACATGTGGGTTCATCCCACCAATTGCTGTTCCTCAGTGTGTAATTGTGCGCATATCACCTGTGCATCTACTCCATTCGGACATTACGCGTCGTAACTGGGGTATGGTTGGATTCCTCACCTGGGCATTGGCTATTTGCCCTACCTTCATGGAGATGGTCTGTATTGTGTTATGTTATGTGCAATTGCAGCCGCTATGTGTGGCGACAGGTACATTTCGCAGTGGTGTTAGCCGTGGATTGTGTGTGTTGGGTATAGTATTTGGTTCGACATGTGGGTGTCCCTGTCCTGACAACGTCTGTTGATGGCGTTTTGCATTCGGATGTGTAACATGGCTGTTGTATTCCTTTAAACAACGCATGCAAGTATGCATCTGCTTTTGATTGTGTTTCCCACGCGAGATGTTGCAGTTATGGAGATGTCATTGACTGCCTGTATGTTTGTGCTGCTATTACGGCTTGTATCCCTTTAATATGTACGATGGGGGATATCGGAGGTTGTAGGTGACGGATACGGGTTGTGGGCCTTGCATCTCTACATAAACGGTATGGTTGTCTGTGTGCTCCATCCCTGCCTGGGGAGTTGACAGTTAATTGTCTGTTAGTCTGGGAGTGTAGGTTGTGTTGTTGTCATGTGGTGTTGGTATCGCCTGCGTGTGTGCTTCATGCATGTATTCCTCCATCACATCTGTGGTATATCAGCGGTTGTTTGTACGTGACGACTATCCCTTGTCATTCTGTCCCAGATATTTACAGTCATTGTGGTCCTGTTCTTGGGATGGCCTGTTTGCCAGTGGTTGCCACCTATTCAGGTGGGGATTGCTTGTTTGACACTTGTAGAACACACAGCGGTGTTTACGGGCCGATATGTGGCCACGGTCAGTACTGAGGTAGCACATATGTATTTCCGCGGTACATACCTATTGCTGTGTGACTTTGCCGACGTATCGTTTTGCAATTAGCATATCGGTGTCATACATACGGTCATGATTAGTACAGACGTCCTTTCCATTTCCTGTGGGGTATATTCCTGTGCTACAATCTGGGACATTGTCACTTTGTATCGTTATATGTCGCCACACGCCTAGCCAGGGTGGGGCTCTCACTACTACTTTGGGACTACTGGTGTACATATGCCTGTGGCTAATGTACCATATGCCTACACATATTATTCTACTCTGCCTCTAACATGGCACCAACATACACATATTACGGAGACACACACATTACACTCGCACAGCGACACACACGGCACCCTCACCGCACACATACACATACTACGGCACTCACGGGGACGGTTGCACACAGTACCTGCGTGGGCCACGTCACCGGCGGTGGTGTCTACCTCCCCCCTCATATCATCATAGTATTACCTGCGCATGTACTGTTACTGTACTGTGGCCTGGCGATCATTCCGACTCGCGGTTATGCATTTCGGTATGTTGCCCTGTCCATGGTTGGTGGTATCCTCTTCTGTTAAACCTCCCGGATGCTCAGGTTGTCGTTTCACTATGTATACTATGTACAGATATCGCGTGTTACATCTCTGTCACCTTACATCCCTCTGATTCCCTGTCTTACCTGTAGTACTTATATGTATATGTGTACATATATTTCTATATATGTAATTATATCTATCTACATATATGTATATACACATATATACATGTTTATATGTATACACCTTGCGGCGAACGTGGCAGCATACAGCAACGCCGTCTGCTGTAGGACCCGCGTATGGTTCAGGTGTTGGCGTTCCATGCTCCACTGGCTGTTGGGTGTACAGTGTTTGGGGGCTGCCTATGTTGGAGTCACACATGGGGCCACCCATATGGTACACTTTACGGGTGGTCATGTTTGTGTGCTGTCCATTTCACTGTGTGTGCAGGTAGGGAGGTGTCAGTCCATGGGGCCTACGCTGTCAGAGTATGTGCTATACGTTCCCTCTTTGCCAGGGCATAGGCATATTGGGTACGCCTCCATCTGCCTACTGGGGCTGGCACAGTGTGTTCATGGTCCTGAACCCTCTGTGTCTGGACTGGCCTTGGCAGCTGTGGTGGGCTTTGTGGACCTTCACCATTATGTTCCTGCAGCAGCTGCTTCCGCAGGATCATATTATGTAGCATGGCACATACTATGAATATGTGGGCACATGTGCCTGGAGAGTACTGCAGGGCTCCACTGGATGTATCCAAGCACCGGAACCGTGATTTCAGCATCCCAAACACACGCTCTATGATTATTCTGGTTTGTGCGTGTGCCTCATTATGGCATTCTTGCATGTGTGTGTGTGCATTTCTGATGGGAGTCATCATCCACGGCTCCAGTGCATAGCCAGCATCCCCCACAAGGTGGCCTTGTGGGATGTCCCCCCTGGCAAATACCTGGTACAGCTGTGAGACATGCCAGATATGGGAGTCGTGGTAGCTTCCAGGGCTGCCAGCACACACATCCATGATAATGCCCTGCACATTGCACACAACCTGGCAATTGATGGAGGGAATCCCTTGCGGTTTATGTAGCGTCTACCCTGCTCCCCAGGTGGTGACTTGATTTGTATGTGCGTACAGTCTATCGCACCCAGTACCTCCGGGTATTGTGCCACATGGTGGAAGTGGCGCATATTGCTAGCCAACTCCTCCTGAGATCAGGGGAAGTATATATGCTCATTGGCATGTGGTAACATGGCATCCAGAAACTGGTGTAGTACCCTGGATGCTGATGCCTGTGAGATGCCCATTATATCCCCAGTTGGCCTTTGAAAGGTACCTGTGGCCAGTATTCGCAAGCTTACACATACCTTTGTGTCCACTGGGATGGGCTCCCCTCTGTTGTTTCTTGTTCTCAGGCGTGGCCGGCACAGCTCCACTATTTGCTGTAACGTGTCCCTATCCACCCTGTAATGCTCTACTATCTCCAGGTCTTGTAGCCCCTGGTAGGTTACCCTTGGTCTGAACACTCTCCTTCTCCTCTGAGGCCTGCGGTAGTTATCGGCACCCTCCTCCACAACACCGTCTGTCTCTAACACATGCTGATGGATCACGGCCATGGCAGCACCCAACATGTACATTTTAAAAGTTCCCCGTGTGTTTACACCTATGGTGCGGCGTTTGGGAATACACGGCTGTGTGTTGTGTGCATTCACACTTTATACTGTTGTGCTGTACACCCGGTGATGTCATAGGGTGTGTCTGTGCGGCCGTATCTCGGGATTATCTTTCGTGTTTTACCGCTGGCACTGCAACGCTGTTGCCTTTGGTGTTACATTACTCTTGCCTGCAATGGATTACCTTTCGACCTTCCCTTACTATTTCTGCACGTTGCACCTACTATTTCCTGGCATGCATCCTGCAGAGCCCTGTCATGTGTAGTTTCTGGGACATGGCATATCGTGCGTTTTGTGTGCCGCTGCCATTGTGCTGCCTGTCTGCTTGGCTCTGCTGTGTCAGGTCTTCACTCTTTGCAATCTGCTGCCTCCCCTACTTTCTTTGCATTCATATGCCTCCCCTATCCCGTTTTGCAGGTTTCTGCATGCAGAGTTGTCAGCTGCCGCCGATTGGCCTTCGTGGGTTGATTAGTGTTGATTGCTCATTACTACTCCAATTACACTGCTTCCGCATTTCCTCATATTCTCAACATCACCTTCCTGTTTCCGATGTTATTTGCGGGGTGAGCGTCACATGACTGGGTTAAGGGAACGTAGTCATCCTCGTGCACATGCACCTCTGCGCGCATTGTGTGCTCTCAGCTCAACTATTTCCCCACGCCAGTCCTGCAGCTGTGATGTGCAATGTACAGCCCAGGTTTGCTGAGCTCCAATGTGCTTCCTCCTACAGTGGCACATCCCTCTGCAGGTGACATGTATTCCCTCTGAGCCACTCCTCGGTGTATTACCTCTGCGCCATTTGGTACAGCCTTACGCTGGTGGGGTTTTGCGATTCAGTATTATCTGCCTCATTTGCATGGCATTGACTACTAATTCATAGTTACCACGCCGAACACTGCCGCGAGTCCTTGGCAACCCTTGCACCGTGGTTGTGGCTTTCCATGCATACCATGGTGTATTGTGGCTGTGAAGCTGATGTGTATTACGCTGCTGTTTTATAACATTGTCATATTATTTCATTGTTTTGCACCTTCTGCAAACATGTCCTGGGGTTCTGCTGTGAGTTTCTATGGACATACCATTTATGTCATTATTTACATGTTGTGCATGTTTTCTTTTGACATTCTCTGTGTATTTCGCCATTGGCATATGGCAACAGTGTGATACCTGACGCTGACAGCCTTCCGTTACTCCTATGTTATGTTTGGGAAAATGTAAACCTTTTTTTTGGTTTACATTGCCGTGGCCTTATGGTACGCCTGCGCCACTTCGTGGATCGCTATATGCCTTCATTTGCATGGTGCAACACCGCACACCACATGGGGTGTTTAGCATACCTACACCGGGGGTGGCGCAGATCCGGTGCATGCCGGTAGTGCACGTGGGATTGGATCGTACCTGAATCGCTCGGCGGCCATATTTGGCGTTGTAACGCCTACGCTATGCGTGCGCCTGGTGCAAGGTTCATGAATCCTGGGGAGTAGCTGAGAGCAACACAGCAGACTTAAAACACATCAGACATAAGTGCAACCTGAGGAGGGGGTAAATGAGTCCTGCAAAGCAAAAAAAAAATCAGATAGGCAAACATATATGGATAAGTGGGTGAATGGTACAGGAAGAAAGCAAAATAATCAGATGAACGCAGTGATGATGATTGCTAGTATATGAAATAACTCTTGCTTTTTTTTTTAAATAAGGCAGTTTTATAGTAGAATATTTTTTGTGTTACTATCCTCTGACACACCCAAAGATGCATGTCTGATGCATATCATATACGCACATTACTGTGTATTTATTTACATACACAATGCTACAGAGGTATGTATTTTCTGCCACTGATAGTGTGGCATAGACTGAATGCACATATAATCATTCTGCAAGCATTAGCACATTATGGAAGACATATATTTAAAACACAGTTTACCAATTAGAACAGAGAATATGTATCAGAGGTTTTTTGGACTTACGGTCTGTCATAGTGCTATTGATGCGGCATGTGAAGAGAAAAAAAGTGTAGCACATGCAAAAGATTCAGACCATCCATAGATACAGACCTGATATGCAGTCCTATCTCCAAATGAAATATCCAAGTAAATTATATGTCTTAACCCCAGACTACTACGTAATGAACATATCTAGTAATACAAGGCATAATGACAAGTTTTCTACCTTAGCTGACTTTCCAGCAAATCTTTAAAAAACGTATGCTTTGCTGTTCATCTATATCTGTACTTGCCGATAATTTTCATCCTTATTTTGTAAAACTCTCTTGCCCACAACCAGGCCACTGATACTGCAATAAACCCTTCCCTTACCAGCAGCAATACACTTGCATAAGGGAGGACCTTCAACAGACCCAGGCAATTACAGACCACTAAGTCTAACCAGCCTCGTTTGCAAATCCATGTAAAGATTTATCATGGAATCAATCAATCTGGACATAGGGAACCTCCCAACACTGGACCCATCTCAGTTTGGCTTCATCAAGGGCAAGTCATGCTTATTCCACCTGATGGATTTTTTTAAAAAGGTCACAAAAGCAATGGATGAAGGCAAAATGGTACACATTGCATACCTTGACTTGGCCAAAGCTTTTGACATGATGCCCCACTCAGGCATAGTAGAAAAGCTAAACATGCTGGGAATAAACCATTATGTCACCCACTGGATTGCCACCTGACTCATAGACAGGATGCAGATAATCAAAATAGTGGAAGCTAACTCCACAAAGAGACCAGTCACCAGTAGAATCTCCTAGGGTTTTGTGCTGGGACCTATCCTGTTTGGCATCTATTTTTCTGAAGTAAAAAAACAATATCAAAGGGCTCTGGCTGACTACATTTGCAGATGACTACAAGCTAGGAGCAGTCATTGAATCACCAAATGACACAGCCATCCTGCAGGAAGGTTTGTCCTAAATAAATAACTGATGCCAAAATCATGGACTGAAATTAAATGCCCCAAAAATGCATTAGTTTATTCTTTGATAAATCATCTACCACAGGAAACTGCCACATTCACAATATACCCCTAAGAGCTAACCGGGTTGTTCAGATTTGGAAACCTATGCAGTGACCTACCTTTTGACCAATATGTGTCTGTTGTTGTAGAAAAGTCCTTCTATATTGCACAGCTTATAAACAAAGGGATTATGTCTAGATCTAGGGACGTTATCGTCCCCTTTACTCAACCCTCATTATGCCAGTCATTGAATATAATGCCCCTTTGGTCTGTATCTGTCCAGACATATCTAACAACTGGAATGCAAACAGAGATAACTTACTAAAAGGATGCTTTAAACAACATGTCCAACTTGGATTGAATCAAAGCCCTGTCACTATACTTGGTATCCTATAGATTATTAAGAGGTGACCTGTGTCTGGCATACAAGGTGCCCTCTGACCCATTAATAATGGATTTACTGCACATTAGCAAGCAAGCCAAATGGCATCAGAAATACTTGTCCTTGAGCTCTAAACCTTTTCTGCAGCATCAACAGAATTGTTTGGTTGGACAGGTAAATCTCACAGAGGATACAGACTCCCCATCTACATAAAACAAAATTCTTCCCTGCCCATATTCAAGTGCAACTCAGATCTATAGATGAGAAACAGAACATTTTCCCCAGAACTGCCCCCTATACTACTAATAGACAGAGCCAGTTACTAAATGCTTTATCCCATGCATGGGTCCCCTCCTGTTATCTATGATATTATTCGTTTTACGGGTAATATATAATTATCAACCATGGGATGGGTAAGGCCGAGCCACAACCAAATGAGAGGTTATTTCAAGCACAAAAAGGGAAATTGTCTTGGCTTAAAATGTTTTTCAAAGCCAGCTATCCTGGTACTTACCTATGACCTATGAACTTATAATGGGTGCTGTATTTTTTTTTTTTTTTGCTTGATTATAAAAAGACCTCTGACATTTTTAATTACTAACTTCTCATAAATCATCATCTGTACTTACCTGCCATCCTCATGATAACCTGTCATAAAACAACAGATTATCTAAACTACAGAACCTTTATAAAGTCAAAATTTCTCAAAGCAACCACTAAAGAAGTATATGGAGTTCTCAAAGGATAGATCACAGCACATTTAATGTGTCCACAGTTGATTCACTTCCTTTTTCCACTGTCAATTGATTATTTTATATTCAGATTGTCTAATCTTCATTTGAAATGCTCCTTTACTCTGCAGTAGATATTTTCATGGAGCAGATGTTTAATAAAACTTACACATTTTTATTTCTTAATCTTCCACGAGCTACTCCAGCAAAATCCACTTGGGTGCTTGGGAACATAAACACAGAGGTGCTCCAGGGTTTCATAACATTATGAAAATATATAAATATGGCTAATAATCAAGGGTCAGATGACACATATAAACTGCACCCACAATTTAGAACTGCAAAAAATAAAGTGTCTGGATTAAGGGGTTCAGGATTCTATCTGACAGATGTATACTGCCATTTATACCACCATCAAAAAACATATTCACTCTTTCTCACTGGGGTTTTACTTTGATCTAGATTGATTTTATTTACTCCCTTACTTGTTTACATAGTGTTTCTTAACTCTAAAGGCAGTCCAGTCCAAACTGATTCCTTTTTAAGCTATGACATGGGCTACAAGATAAAAGGAGCTACAAAAATCAGTTAAGCCAATAAATATAAGGTAAGCATAAAAAGCTATTATACATACCACAAAATGAACATAACAGAAGAAAGATTAGTTAATGAGAGTTTTATTTAATGCACAGTAGTTCAAAGAAAGCAATGCATTATCCCTAATGCCATAACACCAAATGCAGAGACCAAAGTCAAAAGGACAAATGTTGAAAACCTGGCAACACATATGGCTGAGATGCAAAATTATGAAAATATATTTCCCTGAGCTGTGACTCATCAGTCACTGTTTTTAGTTGAAAATCACTGCCACTGCAGTTTGCATTAGTATGCCAACAGTGATTCAAAGATTTTGGACTTTTCTCTCTTCTCTGTGGTTGTGCAATCTCAGACTTAAAATGTCTAAATAAGAAATGTGCGGCAGGCAAATCCTCTACTTGGGGGGGGGGGGTGCAGGTTATCTTTCCTGCCCCTATGCAAAACTGCCTTTTTTTTCAAGTGGTTGGACATTCTTATTTTTTTTTTTTTGTCTGGGAGAAGCTACAATGAATGTGGACTCATCCAGATATTCTGGAACTATCTCTGTCAATATAGAGGATTATGATGATGTAAAAACCACATCTGACTACGACAATGAGCTGAACACCAAGAAACTTGCATAAACTGAACAAAGCACTGCCAAAAAACAAAGGCAATTATAGAGTATGGGCTGGATTCAAGAAAGCCTACATGGTGCGCTAAAGCAGTGTGTGCATTGCACCACAATGCACACACGGAAGCACACTGATTTTTATTTACTAAGTAGCTTTATACACCATGTAGAACCATGCAAACACTGTAAATATCGTGGCATGTTAATTGCAGCATAAGCAGCTGAATTGTATGCTAACCAACCAATTCAAAATGCAGAAGCTATTCAACAAGCTATAAAGCATTTGTGCAGGTTTTCCCCTCAAATTCACAAACTTGTTGGAATACAGCCACAGAAACTACTCTACACAGAAAAATGTTAGGGGCTGCTGTGTCTCTTCTGCATGTGTATGTGCAACAGGCCCAAGTCTATGCTGCTGCTGCTGCTAAAAGACATCAGCCAAGAAGTAGAAGGGTGTTTAGACACTGTTTACTTGTCATGGTCTGAATGAGATGGAAATAGTGGAGTGCTATAGGGTGGATAGAGACACACTACAGAAACTCTGCAACCACTGTCATTCTCAGCTTACAGCAAGGACAAATCAAGTGGAATAAATAACTGTGGAAAGTAAGGTATGCGTTGCACTTAGAATATTAGCTACAGATACCTTCCAAAGACCAGGAGGGTATAATTTGGTGGTGTCACAGGCATCAGCATCCAGAATTATCTGTCAATTCCTGAATGTTAGTGACTGCATACATTTTCACCATACACCTGAGGACAGCTACAACTATTCAGGATATTTACCCTATAGTTCACTTCCTGGAAGGCCTGGGTGCCATAGACTGTATGCACATTAAGATCAAAACACCAACTGGGGGACAGGGAAGATTCTATAAACAGAAAGGGCTTCAACTCCATTAACTGCCAGGTCATGTGTAACACTTGTTAGGTCACACGCATACATGGTTAACCATTCACTCTTTCATGTATCTATATAATTAATGAGCATTCCTGACAAATACCCCTTCTGTAGCAAGAAGGAAAAAACACCTACATATAAGAATATGCATTCTCTGCTTCACATACGTTTGAATCCCACATTGTAGGAATTACTTTTATCAGTGTGTAAAGCCACACAAAAAATGTGTCTAGTCATAAAATGTCTGCAAACATATCTGAAAAGTCTAGTCATTTAAAAGGTATAATAGCAGAAAAGCCATATATTAATGTCAGCTGTCACATTACACTGCCTATTTCATCAACTGCCTTCTTCTCTGTTTGGTAATGTTGCTTTCAGCTTAACTTTGTGCAAATGCAGTTGGCATGGCTGTGTGGGTTTGCACAATAGCCATAAAATGCAATATCATGAATTGGCAGGAAAACACTTTTAACTGTTGTTGGATTATTTGTACAGACATGGCAGGCGCTAGGAAGGAAGGGGGCCAATTTATGGCTCTAAGATGTGGTGTAGAGGAGTACAGGATTTTCATTGTTCTCATAAAGTGCCAGAGCCATAGGCTGCTGCAGGGGAACTATACCAGATCTCAATATAAATCAGAGGCTTGAAGCAGTCTAGCCAAGGCTGTCTCCAGTGCAACTGTCATCCCATGCACTGGGGAGCAATGCCGGCATCATTATAATGACCTGAAATGGTGCAAGCAGGGACAACTCAACCAGTGGCTAGAGGAGTTTAGGACTACTGACATCCCACAGTTGTGTAAGTATACAGATAAGATACTTTAAATTATATATAAATCTGGATATAGCCAAGACTGGTAAGCATAATGCTCTTCTCTTTTTTCTCTCTTCTTTATTTTACAGCTGCCCAGGATATTTCAGTCAACAAGGAGGCCCATGCTGAATGCTTAGAAAGATTGAGAGAAGCGAGTGGTATGTATGCAGCACAAATTAACAAGTAATGCTCTTCCATACTGTATTAGCAAATTAAGCATGCATTTCTTAACTGTAAAATCAAGCATGCATGCTTCATCCTGTAGGTCAAGGTAATGGTAGGAGTCAATTATAATAGTGTATTCTGATGCTGTGGGTTCAAATCACACAAGTAACAAATGCATACTAAAAAATATATTAAATAATAATTTCAACAAAATTGGGATAAATGCAATTTTGTTAACTTGATTATTAATTATTTTTAAAAGCATATGCAACAATTCTCGGTTCTATTTTGGATTTTTAAAAGGTATAGTTAACTAAAAGTAAAAATATATTTCTATTGTAATAATTTATTGTATATGACATGTGATGGTTTTAATTATCTTTTTCTTTTTTTCTTTCTTGCACCACCCCTTATCCTCTTTTTTATTTTTATATGTGTAATCACACCTTTATGATGTCATAATTTTTTGGCAATTGGCAAAAAGATTTCCAGCAAAAGGAGGTAGGCCAACCAGTGTGGCTCATCCTGCTGCACCTCCAATGGCTGCCACAATAACCAGTACATCCAGGATGCAACCTGACAGTACTATCTCTGCAACCACTGCAGTATCTGGGCTCTCAACATCAGGCAGGTGTACCCTCTGGGAGTATTGGTGGAGGTGGGGATTTCATCACCCACCAGGAGCTGCCAGGCATGGTGCATGAGGCTGTAGAATTTACCACTGGTGCACACATCAGCCATATGGAGAATATGCTTGTTGTAATGTTGGGAGAACCAAAATATCAAGCGCTCCAACAGAAAACTGAGGAAGGGGACAGTGATGACAGTTCTAAGGTTGAGGACGAGATTCTCACCATACCCAAGCTTGAGGGGCATGGGCCTCCAATTTCCCTTCCCTATCCCAGGTTAATAGTATCCTCCAACTTTTTATGTACCTCACCATCCCTGTCTCTGTCTTATTTGTCCTGTTTGCACCCACTTTCTCACCTACCTTATTTACCTGATCCTGATGTGCCTACGTCCCTTACCCAATATTCCTCCTTTTTGAAGTAAAATCCAAAAAATTATCATATATCCCATGGGGGGAAAAATTGTTCCATGCATATCTCTCCACTTCCCACATGTGCCTTCTCAACAAACTTGAGTCAGTCTAATTGGCTACAGAACATGATTGCATTGTTGTCACCCATCTGTGTTGAGGTGACAGTCCAACTTCATCCAAATATTTGTCCATGTTCATATTACACTGTTGAAGAAGTGGATAGCCATGGTTCTTTCCTAATTCCTTCCTGCACATTCCTAAATTGTTTCCCCTTTTTCTCTCCCCTGCGTGGCCCCCATTTCACAACTTTCCTGTCTACCCTATTTTCACACCTTTAATATGGACAAAAATACAATCATACACCACGCACATAAATAATAAAGGCTTTCACTTTTTGCCCCCTGTGTTTATGTGGAGTTTGTCATCATGCACCAATGCTGAGTGATGGTAAATCACTTTTTATGCCCTATGGCATAGTGGAGTTGCCTCCTCACAATGCTGCTTAAACCTGCTGTGCTAAAGGAACACACAGTTAAAGCAAACTAAAAACAGTACTTTGAAAACATTTACTCTAACATTTATTTAGACTGCTGAAAGTATAAAAATGAAAATCCATATGTGTACTGTTAACATAAATCAATTGACTGCTGTTTATTTTTATACAGTACTTCAATGTAGCCATTGCCTCTCACATTTGCAGAAATTCTTACATTTACTTATGTAATGCAAAACTGATTTGTACAAAAATTAGATTGAGCTGTATTCAAACCCTGTGTCATTTGTATTCAAAATATGAATTCACTGCTTTTATACCTGTTGCCACAGAGAAAGCTAGGCAGCAGATGTATTTCTTACACTCAGTACTGTCCAAAGTGCTGATGGCCACACAGTGTGTTTCTGCAAAGGAAAGTGAATGAAAGAAAGATTACTATTTTCCTATTTAAGCAGCAACCCCTGTTTGCCTGTCACTTACCTATGTGCAAACTAGATAAGCAATAGCAACAGTCCTTAGCGTTATAAAAGTTATGATACAACATTTCAAGCACAAACTACAGTATAAGCACCATACCATCTGTCATCTAACTCTACCATAGCATATATGCATAACTACTTCTCAAGTTTAAATTGTATTCATTAAATGTGAATCTTATATGTACAAACACTTTGCCATCAGTCATGCAAACCAGTTGCTTAGTGGTGCACTATGTAAAGAGGTGAGTGGCATGTATTACTATGTGTATTGCCCAGCTAGTCTTCACCCCATTAAAATTCATGAAAAAACACACCCAAAAGAAGGGACTTGTTAGTGACTGAACACATATTTACTCAGACTCATGTGTGCCCTTCATCCCTGCACTTGAAAATGGATATGTCAGTAATAGTTCCCAAATGTCAACTACACTACAAAAATGAAGAGCACAACTGCATTGTTACATCACCTACTGTTTTATACTGATAATAGACATTGAGATTATTTCATACATGTTTTAACGTGGATATCAATTCATCATAACTTTGAACACACATACATCCACAGGTGCATCCATGCAGATCACAAAATATGTGTATATGGATGTGTGACTGTAAGTGTGTAATATACACAACATATTAAGAAACAGGTGCATATGTCTCCGTTCTGCAACATGCATTCCTGACAGCTTATTGCATCTAGTTGTGAAGCTGTCTTTTAAAGTATATCTTAACATTGGAACCAAAACAGAAAATCCAAAGTCCACACTTTACACCCCACTCTCATAACAGGATTTGTTACCTACATCATATAATGATGATGTCAGCATCTATAAAGATCAGTATGTTAAGAAAAACATACTTTGGGGATGGTACAAATTGTAAGTACTGTTTTCTGCAGATGGCAGCAAAATAGTTAGGTGAGGGTTAACTTACCAAAACAACCACATTGTGTGTGTGCATGTTTGTATGCATGTGTAAGTGTGTGTGTGTGTGTGTGTGTGTGTGTGTGTGTGTGTGTGTGTGTGTGTGTGTGTGTGTGTGTATGTGTGCATAGTCAGAAGAGCATGATTCCACATCCTACTGTCCAGTTCCATGAAGAACAAAAATTTTCACAGTTGTACATGCCTACACAGCTATTTCATCGAGGCATTCTGACAACTTCCCCCAAGCATGCAATAATGATATCATCTGCTATAAGGTGTCCAACAACAGTTTAAAAGTCAAACGTGTGCTGTGGCTTTTGTGTTAAGTACTGTGTTCTCTAACTTGTATACCTAGTTAGGTAGGGTGCTAATCTCACTGCAATCAACTTGTATGTGTGTGCATGTAGTCAGAAGAGCATGAGTCTGTATCCTACTGTCAACAATCCAATCCCATGGAATATAAAACTTTTTGCAGTCATACATGCCTACACAGCCATTTCATACAGACCTCCCAATATCTTCTCCCAAACATACAGTGATGATGTTATCTGCTACAAAGTGTTCAGCGACAGTTTAAAAATCATACTTGTGTGTGGCACTTGCATAAAGTACTGTCTTCTCTAGTGTGTGTAACTAGTTAGGTAGGAATTCTAATCTCTCTACAGTCAACTTGTGGGTGTAGTCAAAGAGCATGAATCTGTAGCTACTATCAGCAATCAAGTCTCATAGAGAACAGAACTTTTTACAGTCATACATGCCTACACAGCCATTTCATCCAGGCCTCCCAAAATCTTATCCTAAATATATCTTGCTGATGTCATCAGCTATGAAGTATTGTGTGACACTACAATAGCCAGACTTATGCTGTGGTGCTTGTGTTAAGTACTGTCTTCTGTATCTAATTAGGTAACTGCTCTAGTCTCACTGTGGTCAATGAGTGTGTGTGTGTATTCAGCTGAATCAACTTCTAGAGACCATTTGAGATACTCCTATTGCCATCTTCTTACCAGACACTACGGATGTCATCAGCTATAAAGTGTTGTTTGCCACTATGAAAGCCAGACTTGTGCTGTGCCACTTGTGTTAAGTACTGTGTTTTGTAGATGGTTAGGTAAGAGTTCTAATCTCACTACATGCAACTGGCATTTGTGTGTGTTCATACAACAACCAGTCTGGTGACTACTTTGGCATGTTAGTACAGCTGTTAGATACTCCTCCAAACATCTTCTTGCTAACATACACTGATAATGTCACCCCCTATAAAGTGCAGTCTGACACTGTTCAAGTCAGACTTGTGCTGTACTGCTAATGTTAAGTACTGTGTTTTCCAACTTCTGTAACTAGATAGTTAGGGGTTCTAATGTGACAGCAATCAAATTGAGTGTGTGGTCATTCAAATAATAATTTCGTGACAAATTTACACCAAGGTTTGATTCTATATCTATGTCAGACACTCCTGCCAACATCTTCTTCTCAGCATACAATAATGCTATCATTATAAAGTGCATCATGAAAATGTTACAGTTAGACATATGTGTTGGTGCTAGTCTCACATTGTATGGAATCCAGCTTCTATAACTGCATAGTTTTATTGTTCAAATCAGACCCAGTCAACTGCTGTGTGCGTGTGGTTGGTGCTACATTACAGGCACTGTATGATCTTTTGAATACTTTTTTATTTAGCTACCACTTAACAGAACTTTTAACACAGCCCCATAAATCCAACACCCCCTTTTTCCCTCTGGCTACATAACATCCATCCTGCAGAGGACTGGAGTATGCCCCCATCTCAAAGATGCAAACACACATCATGAAGCATAGTCTTTCCATGTGCCACTGCAAGCTATCTCCAGAGCACTGGATATGTGATTTCTAATTCTGTCATGGGGTAGTGCACGTGTCACATATGGACAGAGGCAATATGTAATGCAATCAAACAATTACACACATATGCAAATAGCCTTACTATCTTCCATCATATGAATATAGCAATTTTGGTTTAAATGCAAAATGACAAGGATTTTATGTGATGTTGGCCTTTAGCCTAGTACTATCCTATGACCCTCTGAACATTTCACATGCCAATGTTGCTGTCATGCACATATGCTGTGTTGAGGTGTGGATGTACAGTAGTTCTAGAAGAGGATATTACAAACTGTGATATCAGGTAATGTATTGATAGCTGCTGCTGCCATTTGATGCCATGTTCCTTCCATAACAGGTGTAGTAATATGCCTCCTGAGAACTGTTGACATGAGATGATACTGTGTATATTGTTGGCATAAGTAAGGCATGTGTTTTTATAGTGGAGCATCTCACTCAACCATTACAGTGACACTTGCAGTATGGCACAGGTGTGCATTCATTTGTATAACTACCATCATTAAATGTGCTGTGACATATATCAGTATAGCAACATACTGATTACATGGACACATACGTTTTGTTTCATCCATGTGTTGTGCTACTGTTATGTACACAAATACATCATAAGTTTTGATTCAATTGCAACCTTGTTGAAATCATTGTATGCACAATTGTGTTGCTATTTCCAAGGGATATTGAAGTGATCCACAGCAGCATTGTGTGATGTATCAGCATTTCTGTCAGTAACTGTTCCGCATGAGCTATGTCCATCTCATTTGTAATGTGTCCATATATGGTATTAGGGTGCTCACCCACAGCTTTATAATGAAAAACATGTAGGCATACGTGCTTCTTGACTGTGTGAACAGTACCACTGTGTAGCATGTGATGTATACCTAAGGTTGTGTTTGGGGGTGTTGTCACAAATCATTTTTTAAATAAGTATGAAATATTATGGGTAATATACAACTAAGCACAGAGCTGTTTGAGGATGCCACTACCCATATGCAACTGGAGAAACTTGACAATCTGCTAGCTGACAGTTTGGCTGAAACATCACCCACCTGTCCCCAATGGCTATCAGCCAAAGTATACATGCAGACATTATTCAGCTTTCTTTTTCAAGAAAGCACCTCATCTGTGTGCTCTCTAATGCTAAAAACATGGAATCAATGGGCCCTGACAACATCTCAGGTTGCCTATTCAATAACTTAAAACCTGACCTAGCAGACACAATTGGATACCTACTTAAACACAGCCTCCAGATAGCCTGTGTTCTAACAGAAGGGTGTATAGCAACAGTCATCCATCTGAACAAGGGTGAAACCATCACCTGTTCTAGGGAATTATAGATCCATAATCCTGATTCTTTTCATCTATGAAGTAGACCAAAGAATAATCATGGGTCTTATCAGAAAGGACACAGGTTATCTCCCAACTGTGCATGCAACTCATTGTTGATATGCTAAGGCTACATCATGTCTGTTAAATTTGGTTGACTTCTTCAAGAAGGTAACCAAGGGCATCATACCTCTCAAGTGCACCTCATTACAAGGAACGTACCTCATTTGGGGTCTTAGAAAGTTCATGTTCCTCAAAGTTCCTCAAAGTCCCACATTGAAAGACTCTGTCACACATTCAGTGTTAGGAATTTTTAAGTGAAATCCATGGTAAATAGAAATGAATTGTATTAATTTGTTAAAAGATCTTCTTTATAAGTGAAACTAGCATATTTTAACCATCCTATGTCCTTCCTAGTTGAAGTTGTTAGTAAGCCATTAGTATGTGTTCCATATTTTGCCCATTTGTTCCACTTTACGAGGGCCAGTGTTCCTCATTTTGGAGATAGAAGGTTGAAAGCTATGAAGGGCATACATGATGAAATGACTGTCATTCCACATAATTTGACCTGGCCAAGGCATTTGACACAAATCTGTACCATTACAGAGAAACTGCCTCAAGTGGGTATAAACACCTATGTCACCATGTAGGTAGACAAGTTTTATTTATTTATATTTATTTATTTTATGTTTGGTTACTGGGAAAGTCAGACTGGACATGGGTCCTTTTTCAGCAGAGGCCCGGGGAGAAAAGCTCCATAAATAACATTTATAAACCATAAGAGTTTACAATTTAGTTACACAGTCAAGTACAAATGAATAGCAATATTTATCATATAACAAAATGTATATAATAGGATCAGGAATTAGCAATCTTAGCTTCACAATAAAGTATCTTTTACATTTTAGCATCTGTCAAAGGATAAACAAGGACGAGACATGGATAGATGTAATTATATAAGAAATGAAAGGAGAGAAGTGGGGTGAAAGTGTAATTGATGGTCACATGAAAGGAGAAATAGAGTGTAGGAAGAGAGGGCCTTAGTATTATGGATCACATATAAATGGATCACAGATAGGACACATACTGTCAAAGTATGTGAATTCTCCTTCAGCAAGCATCCACTGACCACGGCCATACCTCAGAGTTTCCGTAGTAGGCCCTTTCCTGTTCAGTATCAAGACAAACGTAGGCAGCAAATTGTGGACAAGCATTGAATCCAAAAATGCTATTGATATACTGCAGAAAGTAAAGTAAATCAAGCAGAAGACTGTACAACCAAAACTTAAAAAGAATAAACGGTCCAGGCTGCAGCAGGAAACAGCTGAATAAAATAGTTTAATATAAAAGTTGACACACAAGCGCTTTCACCCTGACACAATGCAGTTTTTTTTCAAGTGGAATACACAAATACAATACCCCTCCTTTTAAATATCCTAGTAATTAAAAATGGTGCCAAAGAATCTTAAAGTGATACATACCCCTTCACATTTAAAATGTTAAGAGAGCAACATAATCCACTTTTTGTGCAACAACTTCATTCACATGTACAATATTCTACATTAAAGTGCATTTTGCTCAACAAATACCATCTTTCCCTAAACAAATCAAGTAAGAAAGCACTAAAAATTTAAAATAAATAATAAAAAATAAAATAATCAGCTTTCAACAATTTTTAAACAATAAGGGCAAACAAATACATATATGGAGTGTGCATGTGTTAAAGGATACTAAGGAACAACAAAACATTTTATTACAACTTCTCAGCCTTCTTAATCAAGTAAGGCTTAATGGAGATGTAGTCATTTAAACCCAGGGGGTGGGTGGCATTCAATTTTAACTGCCAATAGGTTTCTCTACAGCATAACCAATTTTCCCAATCACCCTACCTAGGGTCAACATGGACTTGTTCCAAAATTACAAAAAGGAAACTGGAATGGTAAAGTACTGCATGTAGGTGCCTATACAGTGCATTATACAAACTTTTCTTCCTAATGTTATAGGTGTGCTCATATATATGTTTGTTTAGTGCCCTTTCAGATTTCCCTACATAAAAACTGGAACAGTCTTTACATAAGGCCAAATACACTATGCCTCTAGTCATGCAGTTACCCTTCCTGAAATGTACAACACCTCTCGTGTAATTGTCTAATGTTATAAATTCTTTGTCAATGATGTATTTACAATAACCACATCTCCCACATTTTCTTGTTCCAAAACCTCCCTGAAAACAAACTCATTCCTTATTCCTTTCAAAAAACTTGTTTAAGTTAATCCCAGTTTTAAAGACATAATTAGGACTCTCTCCTATCCTGTGTACAATATCCTGGTTGAATTTTAACATTTTCCAATTTCTTTTATCAATCCCTTAATTTCCTTTGAGGCATTACTGTATTGTAAAACCAGTGCTCTTTTAAAATGTTGTTCTTCAATAGTTGTACAAACCGAGGCATCCTGCAAAGCTCTACCTAACAAGGGAAAATACTTCACACCACATCCCTCAGTGATTTCACCAGCCACCTCCTCAATCAAGCTGCTAGGGTAGCCTCTTGCCATGAATTACCCAGAGATAAAGTCAATTTCAGAAAATAAGTAATTCCTCTCTGAGGTCACTCTGGCTGCCCTAACCATCTGACCTTTCACTATGCTTCTTTTCTGCATCCAAGGGTGGCCACTATTGTAGGGAAGGTAAGAATTACTAAAAGTGTTTTTCCTGTGTATTCTAGATTTTAATCATCCCTCACCTTTATCCAACCTCACATCTAAATAGTTAATTCCATTACTCTCAAATTTGTATGTGAATCTTAAAAAATTAGTGGTAGAATTCAGAAACTCAATACAGGTAATTATAGAGCCCACAGACATTCTCATATTATAAAAATATTATCCAAAAAGCGTTGGCGCAACTTTATGTTTTTCCAGTAGACAGAGTTAAATAAATTGTCTATTTCCAGTTCTAAGAGGACCAAGTTTGCATATATGGGGGCACATGCTGCCGCCATAGCTACATCCCCTAACCTGCTTAAAGGTCTACCCTCAAAGTAAATAAAGTTGTTCTCCAACACAATCCTCATAAGTTCCATCAGTAGATCCACATCTAAACTGAATGATGAACTTTTTTTTCATTTAGAAGCGCCCAAAACAGATCTAAACCATCCTCCACAGGTATACAAGAAAACAGATCAACCACATCAATGGTTAAAAAATATAATTCCCCTCCATATGCTTCTAATGTTAGACTTCTGAGAAAATCCCATGAATCCCTTAATAAGTGTGTATAATCATCTACAATATGTTTGAGGGTGTAGTCCAGAAAAGTGGCTATTAGGGTAAGTTTTAGATCCTTCAAGTGAAACTATAGGCCTATATGGTGGGTTGGTAGTACTCTTATGTATTTTGGGGATACCGAAAAAAGAAGCAATTTTAGGCTTCTTAATTACCAGTATACTACTCAATTGCTCATCAAGTCTGTTTTCTAATATTAGTTCTTCTATTGCCGGGTCCACTTTCTGATAAGAAATATTGATTTTATTAGTGGAAACTGGTACATAAACGTTAATATCATTCAAAATTTCCAAGATCTTACTAGAATAATCAATATTGTTAACCAAAACCATACCACTACCCTTATCAGGTTTCATGATACGGACCTCCTTATCTGCCATCAATTTGTCTAAAATCTGCCTTTTTCCATGGTTAAGTTAGATTTGAAACCACACTTCCTCCTAAATTTTTTATGAGTACTTAAGGCATAAATATGGGATGCAAACACCTCTTCAAAAACTTGCAGAGCTGGATGGAGAAAGAGGGGGGGGGGTTGTATACACTTGCTTTCCTAAACTAAACCATGTTTCCTTCATCGTGATGGTCAAACATTAGGGCAAAGTTCAATTTTCTAATAAATAATTTTAATTCAATAAGGGTGTCACAAACATCAAAACTAACAGATGGAACAAACTTAAAACCCTTCTCGACAAGATGGAAGTGTTCTAGCTTAATCTCAATCCCACTCAAATTAAAGATCTTAAAACCATTGTAAGAATGGGCTACCCCATCAGGGTCCACAACTATACCTTCCCTTTCTTTTGAATTTTTACCTGGTTCTTCCCTTTCCCCTTGCCTGCTGAAAAATCCTGTTTGCTCACCTCCTCATCTCCCCCCCAACTGTGTCTAATAAAATCTAAACCCATCTTCGGGTCCAAGGGGTTAGGTGTCTTTAACCCAGAGATTGGTGAGCTGGTGTTGTTTACCTCATTAGAAACATGCGGGTTACCATCAGCTTTCTTAGTTCCCCCACTACAATTTTGAACTAAATTGACAGGTTCGCCAACATTAGACATTTCATACACTTTATTTTTAGTTATTCTCCCTTTAAACAAATAAGCCTTGTTCTCCCCATACTGTTTTAAATCCCTAATTATCTTTTTTCGCTTTCTTAAAAAAACATCATCACACTTCCTTTCAACATGAATGAAACTGTGTTCATATACATCTTTGAAAAAAACAAAAAGCAAATCACTTCTAATGGCCTGGTTTAACCTCTCTGCATCCTTCAATAAAAATTCAACCTTCTTCCTAGAACAATTTAACATCATGGTCATCATTTTTAACCCACATTCATCAAACATTTGGTTAAATTCACGAAGCATGACATTATCATATGTAAAACTGTCAGGGTATTTACAAACACATGCTCCTGTGGAACAATATGCTTAGCTATACATTCCTCCAGATATGCAATATCCAAATGAACACATTTAGTCTGTTCTCCAGGTCCCTTATTCCTTCCTTCAAGGAAGCCATGGCAACAGAGCATTCAAACACAAATCAGCTTTTTTGCTTTCCGTGTTAATACTAAAAATGTTCCCATTGTTTTTAGACTGGTCAAACCAGTCCCTCAAGTTACTAAACCCCATTGGTTCAGCATTAGATGGGTAAACAGAAACACCAGAATGGTTAACAGTACCTGATGATAAGTTTAAACAAGTCCATTGAACCTCCATGGTTAATTGTTCACTCTGTCCACCATTGTGCAAAGCGGAACCTTCCCTCCTCATATTACCTTCGTTTTCTGCTCAAGAAGTCCCTGAAAACAAGGACTGAATGCCACAGCCAGTTTGAAAGGCTGAAACAAATTCACAGAGAGAAACATTCGTAACCTCTTCTCACACACATCGGCCTGTGATTCAACATGATTAGTTGGTGCTCCTTTACCCTCACCACATGGGAATGAGCCACTGGTTTGTGTTAAAAAAAATCCATCAAGCATGAGAAGTCATATTTTAGACTCCTTATCTCAGCATTGAGTCCAGAAATAGCTGCAGCTACCTCACTCTGCTGTGAATGCAACTTTTATATTAAACTATTTTATTCAGCTATTTCTTGCTGCTGCCTGGGCTGGTTATTCTTTTTAAATACTGCAGAAAGTATTAACAAACACATATAATTGTTGCCAGAGTCATGGAGGCACACTAGATGAACAAAAAGGATAATTACTCCCTTTTTGAAAGCAAATACACAAACTAATTACAATTTAGATAGCACACCCCTATGAGTAGAGCAAGGGTACATGAGCTGGGTACTCAGGTAGATAGTAAGCAGTACTTCCAGCACCATGTGACCACAATGGTGACAAATCCCTTGTATGTAACACAACTCTTAAGTATGGGCAGGCCATCCACATCAAAGTACATTATAACACCATTGTTTTCTGCCTTCATGACACCATTAATTGAGGATAATACACCATTTTGCATGTACCTCACCACCCATCTGCAACAGCTGGAGCAACCCCCGAGTCATGGCACAAAGAAGATATATGGAATAAACAACAAATCCTATGCAGAATAATTGAAAGCCCTTTCAATGTGTTATATCTCCTATAGACTACTAAGGGTCTATCTGTGTCTGGCCTACATGGCAATCTCCAATTTGGCCATGATGAAAATGTTAAACTTTGTTAACACAAACTGCACAAGGGCCAATTGTTCCAAAGATGTTAACTGAGCCTCTGACATAGACCATGTTGTAGAAGTAGATACAGCTCTCAGACACTAACCCTTCTCTGTAACAAACTTCCAGTCATGTAAAAAAGGGCATTGCCTGATTCTCTTCAAGTGTAACCTAGATTAATGGATGGCTAATCATGTTTGTACTCTTGTTGGTGCAGCTATGTCCCGCATGGATAGAGGTAGTTGGTATTACATAACATAGCATAGGCTCATAACTGTGTGAACACTGTTCACATAGCTATTTAAAATTGTGAAACACATGTTACTCTTGGCTAAGCTCTTATGTGATCTTGGGACCTTAGCCTAGCACTTTCCTATGCACCTATAAGCCTATGATGTACAATTCTACCCTAGATACAGCTATAGCATGACTGCAGCATCACAGATGTACCAGTACATCATGTCAGTATTACCACTTGATAGTTTGTATGAACAGTCATCCATGTACGTCAAGATTTCATAGTAGTATAAATGTTTGCATGGCAATGTCAGGGTGGCAGTGATCATGTGACACGTCTTGGTTTTGACGTAATGATATAGAGTGCGATCCATGTATCATTTTGTATATGAACAGTATCACAGTGACAGTATCCTCACTCATTGACACTACACTTTGCAGTGCTGTAGTTTGTTTGTACATGGCCATACTGATGTATTGCCATTGATCTCACATATTGCTGTACCATTCATTATAATGGGTCACTTCTTAATTCACACATCAATTGCAGATGCTGAAGACAATATCAATTGATATTACCTGTTGCAGATGAATGCAATACACAACATGTGTGGGGAATCTACTGATAATAGTGCATTGTTTCAAGTGTTGTTATCCATATGGCTGATACCTATGTCTTCCAGGGATTATCTACTCAAGTGTATCACTTCTGATGCAGTGAGCTTTCACACATCTTTTTGGTCATACAAAACCATTCTTTGTGAGCATAACCATTTGTTGTTGACAGTGCAGACTTCCCTTAAAGGTGTTCTACAAGATGCATGTGTGATACGGCTTCCTGTGATGCACCCAGTAAATACACAACCCACTGACAACATTGCTGGCATGGGTTACATTCTTGCAAGTGTGGATTGTGGTATATGTGCCATGCAAACCTCTCAACTAGCCAGGATTGTTCGTAAGGTGTTACAAACACTTCCAAAAAGTTGTCATTTTTGTGGAAGGTGTGATTGATTCCCATTATAGATTACTCACAAATCATTACAGTTGTACAAGTGTGTTCATGCAGAACATATATGACTCACAATCACATATGTATGTCAATGTCACAGATTAAAGTTAGCAGTATTCTGATATTGTCCATGATTGTGCCTGCTTCTGTCTACTATTGTCCATGATCCTTTCGCTATGCATCATGATTGGTTGAGAGTGAGATCTATGCTGACATTTCAGTCATATTTAAGCAACTGATTTTGCACACTTTCACAATAAGCACATAACCCTTCTGTATATACAGTCTTTGCTAAATGTCCGCTCTAGTGATCATGTTAAGGTGTTTATGTCAGAACCAATCATCACCACTGATATGTGACATTGTGTGACAGTCACTTAATATACAATAACTGTGTGATGATACGAATGTACCCACATAGGAGGTATAAACAGCAGTACCTACTGCGCTATGTGCATATGTGATTATTTTTCATACTACTGACTTGTCTTTGGGTGTATGTACATTGGCATGCCTTAACTGGTGTACATTACCATGTTTCACTTGTCCTCCTTCTGTTTCTTCATTCCTACCATTCATGTCTGTGACCCTTTTTGATATGCACACTTCCCCAGACTAGTGTATTTATATTGCATTCCATGTACCCTTGATGGTCACCACAAAACCTTTATTTCAGTATGCCCAGTAAATGTTGTAGTGTATATTGCACTGAGTACACATTTCTATACTGTATTATTACTGCATTCATTACATTAATTTTAGCCCTGGTAGTCATTTTAGCAATCTTGCCGAACATGTTTGTCCGTAGGTAAACTTGTCTGCTTGTGTTATATGCCTTTATGTTGTTTATGACCATGAAATGTCATTTATATTAAGTGTGATGCATTGCATGTATATGCAAGGGTCTATATTATATCAGTGAATGCTTAACTTAGTGAACGCTGTATAATCGACTCAAATATGTCGAAACACCAAAAGGCTGAACACATGGAACAGTGTTTTTTTTCCCAGGGAAAAAAACTGCAGCTCTAAAAAAAAACAAAAAACAAACAAAAAAAAACCCCAAACACAAAATAAAGTGGGGGGCTTCACCCCCATATCCCTGTGCCCCCCACACCCCCCTACTTAAATATACCAACTCTGAGATCACACCACAGTGGAGGGAATGGCAAAGTTCCTAAAATGGCCCACTAATTTTTTTTTCCCTGAGAAAAGAATTACTGTTCCGTGCTTTCAGGATTTCACCATTTCGAATAAAAAGGGTTGATTAAACAGTGTTCACTAAGTTACGCGTTCGCTGATTTAATAGGAACCCTATATGCAATTAGCACTGCTGCTCATTGCGCAAAAACATAAACTCCATATAGGCTTCACTCTAAGCCTGCATGGAGTTCATTGAATCCCCAGGTATGTATTTCATTCAGAAATTATCTCAAATGGAAAGTACTATAAGGATGTATGGAACAAAGTGAAGCATTGCAAAGAAAGTGTACTCACCTCCGTACTGAGCAGAAGTTAACTCCAGAACCCACAGTAGAAAATTAATATAATTCAGCATGTCAGATTGGTAGAAAAAGGCATAACAATTAAAGCCACAGGATCCTGTCTTTGAAAGACTATGTGGGATTCATTAAGGTACTACAATATGTGCACCTCCATGTTATTGTCAAGGTACGTTTTTATATTCACCAGCCTACCTAACATATTGTGACATGGTGGTCTAGCATGAAGGCATTCAATACCACATAGGGCTGGCTCTGCGATCATGTTGAATGAGGGAGACATATATGCTAACTAAGCATATGGCCTCTCCCCTGCAACTGTCTCCAGGAAGATATCTACACACCTAGTGATTCAAGAAATTGCTCAGCCATGTAGATCAGAATGGTCTTCACCACAATGTTGTGGTATTGAACAAAGCAGCCAAAAGGCAGTGTCCAACTACCTACCATAAGTATCAGAATAAGAATCACATTTATTGGCCAAGTATGCATGCATACAAGGAATTTGACTCCAGTTTCAGTGATTCTCCAAGTATGAATTATTTAAATGACGTACATACAGCTGTTAAGAACAAGACAAACAGCATACATGCAACTATTAAGAACAAGACAAAAAAGTATATATATATATATATATATATATATATATATATATATATATACATATGCATACAAGGTGCAAAGTGCAGCTCATTGCAAGAAATACTGAAATAAACTCTGAAAGAAACAAGAATTAACAATATGTAAACAATACTGCAGAATCCCCGGAGACTTGTGAAAAGAATACCACAACCTAATAAGCCAAGTTAACCATTTATGAACTTGATGGCCTGTATTTGCATGTTTTGGTCCATATTAATCTGTAATGCCTGGCTGATGTTAATAGTTCAAAAAGATGGTGGCTTGGATGTGAAGGGTCAGTGATGATCTTCCCTGCCCTTTTCATGACTCTGGAATAGTACAGGTCCTGTAAGGAGGGCAAACTAGCACCAATGATATTTTCGGCAGTATATTTACCATGCTAAACTAGAAAATAGAGCCAGCACCAAATGGAGGGTTGCCAAATAAAATACATTTATTACATAAACATATCCAAAGCAACTGAGGGAGTCAAACACCCCCAGTAAAGCACAAACGTGCTCTGGAAAAAAAGAAGCAAACTGGTTTTGGCTATATTATACCAGAGTAGTGAAAAAAGAAGAAAGCACATCAGAGCAGCAGTATTTTATAGCATCTTAAAGACATAGCAATAAAATTAATATGTAATAATTGGATTTCTATTGTAAACATATTTAAAGGTGTTCATTCAGACAAGGGCTGAAAAGGCCACCCAATCTGATTATCCATTTTCTTTCTTTGTTATTTAGAATTATGTGCCAACCACATTTGAGGGAGCTGTCCCCTTTGATTTTGTCAATGACCATAAAATAAAAGGAGACAGAGGGGTGCTTCAATGTATGTTTATAAAGTGCACTAGAAAGTTTGTGATTCCTTATGTCACTCATGTGTTCAGAAATCCTGATATGTAATGGTCTGGATGTCTGACCCACATAAAAAGCTGATCAGGGGCAGGAGGCCAAATAGACCATCCAATCCAAACCACAATTGGCCAAAAACTTTATATCAAAAATTTTATCAGTATTTGGACTGGTGAACTCCTTAATTTTGAAAACTCTTGGGCAATGTGTACAGTGACCACATGTGTATGTACCACATAATTTGTCACCCAACAACGTGTGTTGTATAGGTTCATCTGGGGGTCTGAGAGGAGTGTTTATAATGGCTCAAAAGTGAGCCTAGATTTGTTTCCATGTTTAAATGAAAAAAGGCATCTTCCCCCCACCTTGGAGGCTGTTATAGGATCCGACAACAAAATGTTCCAGTGTTTATGAATAATATTCATAAAGGATTTGGTATTGCATCCATATGTAGTGACCATTCTAAAAACATCCTGAACCCCTGGTGTTTTGGCTTTGTTCTTATATTGAAGAAGAGCTTCCCTGGTTTGTGTAGATGCCCTGTTGCTTGCCATGGTAATATTGCCCACTTTATACCCCCTGTTCCTGAAACAATTGGATAAATCAGACTTATATTTATGGAAGGTATTGTTATCAGAATAGATGCATTTGATTCTAAAAAACTGAGATTTAGGGATGTTCTGTATCACATATGGTGGACGAAGGCTACTGGCATGAAGTAAAGAATTATACTGGGGATATTTTCTATATATTTGTGTGTTCAAGGTGTTGGCTTCATTTCTAGTGATAGTTACATCCAGAAAGGTAATTTGCACAAAATCAAAATTAACCTTGAACTCAATCCCCCATTTGTTTTGATTCAGATAGTCTACAAACTCCAAGAGACAAGCCACATCTGCCTTTCATACCAACCAACAATCATCTAGGTATCATCTCCAAATATCTATTTCACACAAATAGATGTTATGATCGGGGTTATAGATCAGTTTGGTTTCCAGGTAAGCCATAAACAAATCCACATAAATGGGGCCAAAAGATGCCCCCATTGCCATACCTTGTGACTGCCAATAACATTGTCCATGAAAGTAGAACACATTTTTTGTGAGGACATGTTCACTCAAACACACCAAAAGAGTATGGAAACCTGGTGAATATAAAGCACTTTGGTCCAACCAGTATTGTAGGGCCAGTAACCCCACCCAATGCGGAAAATTGGTGTATAAGGCAGTCACATCTAATGTGCAAAGAAGCCAACCTGGTTCCAAATGAGTGTTGGAGATGATACCTAGAAATTGAGTGGTATCCTGGATACTGGATGTGATGCAAGCCAGGAGAGGTTTTAGATAGAGAGTAAGAAATTCAGATAAGGGCTCAGTTAAACTACCCCTCCCTGAAACAATTGGTCTTCCTGGTGGGCAACAAGGATCCTTATGTATCTTTGGTAAAAAGTAGATATATTGTGATCTGGGATCCTTGACCATAAGATGATAAACATCTGATTGTGTAACAATACCCTCTTGTTGTGCCTGGGAAAGAAACCTATCAATTTCAACTTTAAATTTATTAGTTGGATCAAGGAGCATGGGGATATAATACCTGGCATCCCCAAACTGTCTCTTTGCCTTTTGATAATAACTGTCCCAATTCATGACTACTACCTCTCCCCCTTTGTCAGCTGATAGTATGACCAGATCTTTGTTATTTCTAAGCTCCTCTAGAGTCATTTGCCCATTCCTTGAGAGATTATGATGAAACATATCATCTCCATTGAAATTATAATGTATATCCTTGAGGACAAGGATTGGAACAGAGACACCTGGCTAGACATAGGGGGCATAAATCTGGATGGATGGAATTTGAAAGATCTAACCTCATTGCCACCAGTATCAAAATCAAAATGTATTTAAAGATTAATCAATCAACAAAAAGCAATAACATCAGATGCAAATTAATCCTCAGTCACAAAAAATCCAGGAACATAACTTAGACCTTTATTGAGTACAGAAATCTGAGCCTGAGAAATCTCCAGAGATGATGTGTTATGTATGTTATTAAATTCACTCAGCTTTTGGTCATCACCTTGAGAATTTCCTCCAGACTATTTGGACTGCCTGTGACCTCCCCCCCTCTTTTTCGGGACCTAACCATAAAGGGTGACCTGTACTGTGTCTTTTCGGTGTTGGCGACTGTAAAAAAGGATTGCCATCTACATCTGTAGCCAATGAAGAATCTTCCCCAGAGGTAAAACTAACTGTATTACGTGTCTTTTTGAGAATAGATTTGGGTCTGTTGTGCTTAGCTGGTAATACCTTGTTAGGATTCCTTCCTATCAAGGGACTCTTGTAAGGCATAAAAGGCTGCCTTTCTGATAGTCACCTACATCACATTGGAATTTTTTCATTTTCTTTTTCTAAAGATAATAAATCGGACCTCAAAAAATCCAATCCTTTTCTATAACTAGGTAGAGTTTAAAATTTTTAATTTCCAGGCAAAGATCTTCCACTATCTTAATCCCATTATCAGCTGTCCTTTCATAATAACCTGTAAGTGCCTCCACAAAACCCATAGATGTATTTTGTTGGATTTTATCCCATTCTTCCAATAAAGTCTCATAGCTTGATAAACCAAAGGTTGTAGTCTAACCCTTAGGTCCTGAGGAGCAATACCTTTGGTTCAGTATGCTTTGAATAATTTTAGTTGCCAAACATTACTTCTGAGCCCTTTTATTTCCTTAGTTAGTCTTTGAAAGGCTAACTTGCATTGGGTTGAGGGATCATGTATATTGGGTTTGACAGATCCTTGAGTAACATCACCTAGACCAAATATTTGTAAATCATTCTTATCAGACGATAAACCCCTAATGATGCTTCTAAAATCCATACCAAAAGAATGGTACAGTTCCAAAGCAAATGGAAAAAATTAGCTAAAACGAGATTAGTGTCCACAGATAGACCCAATTCAGAGTGGTTATATTAGACCGAAAAAAAAAAACAGTATTAAGGTGCATAAAAAATATAAATATATACACCTTATTGCTAGAAAGGGGTAGCAAAATTCACCAAAACTACAAAATATCAAAATATATAAAAAAAATGGTCAAAGCACCAATAGTTCCAACTGTGGCTCTGCATAGAAAAAGTAATTACTTAGTAATAAGATCAAGTGTGTCCAGTCCTGTCAATCAAGCATCATATGGACCCAAGGGGAACAATAATAGCCTTTGTGGGAGTTGAACACCGGAACAGGTCCAGCCACCAAACAACACAAAACTACATTCTCAAGTTGATTATCCCAATAAAATATCAGGGAACAGTAATAGTCTTTCCCCAGGATTCATGAAGCTTGCACCAGGCGCAGGCATAGCATAGGCGGTATAACACCAAATATGGCCATCGAGCGATTCAGGTACGATCCAATTCCACGTGCACTACCGGCATACGCCAGAACTGCACAGCCCTCGGCTTAGGTATGCTAATCACCCCATGTGCAGTGTCACACCATGCAAATTAAGGCATATAGCAATTCAGGAAGTGGAGCAGGCATAGCATAAGCCCACGGAAATGTAAACCAAAAAACACGGTTTACATTTTCCCAAACAGAACATCGGAGCTATGGAAGTGGCCCAGACTCATGTATTACAAAGTTAACATATGCCAATGGCTAAATACACAGCCAATGGCATAAGAATAGATGCACAACACCTAAAAAACAACATTTAATGTCATGTCCACAGTAACACACAGTACAACCACAGGGCATGTTTGCGCAAACTGGAACACAAAGAAAATATATACAAATGTCATAAAATCGCAATGTAATACAAATCAGGATTTCACCATAATATGCATTGGTATGCATGGTACACCACAACCAAGCTGCAAGGGTTGCTAAGGGTCTGCGACAGTGTTTGGCGTGGTAACTATGAATTAGTAGTCAATGCCATGCAAATGAGGCGGGTAATACTGAATCACAAACGTCCCGCCGGATGAAGGATGTACCATACGGCGCAGCGCTATAACACCAAGGAGTGGCTCAGAGGTGATAATTGACATCAGCAGAGGAGTAGCTGTAAGCACATTGGAGCAATGCAAATCTGGCCTGGCCATTGCTAAGCAAAGCTGCAGGACAGGGATGAGGAGGTAGGTATAGAATCATTTAGCTGAGAGCACATATGGTACCCGAAAGCGCATGTGTACGGGGATGAAAACATGCCCGAAACCCGGTAAGTGGATACACGCACTGTGAGCAATAGCACAAACAGGAAGGTCAGGGGAAGAAAAGAAGGAAATGCTGCAGTAGGGTAATTGGAGTACAACTGAGCAATTAACACCTAACAACTCACGGCGGCCAATCGACGGCAGCTGACATGTCTGCTCGCAGAAACCTGCAAAACAGGATAGGGGAGGCAATGGATTGCAAAGAAAGGAGGGGAGGCATTGGATTGCAAAGATAGGAGAACTGTCATAGCAGAGCAAAGTAAACCTACAGTAGACCGGCAATAGAACACATTACCCAAGATAAACCAGGTCTAGGAATGTACAAATAAAAGCAGGCTGCTGGATGCATTCCAGAAAACGGTAGGTGAAATCTGAAAAAATGTAAAGGGAAGGGCAAGAGGTAATCCACGGCAGCCAAATGTAATTCAACACTAAAGGCACCACAATACTAGTTCCTGTAGTAAAACACATAAGATACCCTGTAGCTACGATTGTACATACACACCCTATGACATCATCGGTGTTCACAGCACAATAGTATAAAATGTGAAAGCACCCTATGCACACCTGTGTATTCCCAAACACTGCACCATAGGTGTAAATACATGGGGAACTTTTAAAATGTACATGTTGCGAGCTGCCACAGCTATGATTTATCACCATGTGTTAGAGACTGACGGTGGTGTGGAGGATGATGCCAACAACCACCGCAGGCCCTGGAGGAGGAGAAGAGTGTTCAGACCAAGGGTAACCTACCAGGGGCTACATGATCTGGAAATAGTAGAGCATTACGGGGTGGACAGGGACATCTTATAGCAAATAGTTGAGCTGTGCCGGCCACGCCTGAGAACCAGAAACAACAGAGGGGAACCCATCCCTGTGGACACGAAGGTATGTGTAAGCTTGCGAATACTAGCCACAGGTACCTTTCAAAGGCCAACTGAAGATATAATGGGGATCTCACAGGCATCAGCATCCAGGGTACTACTCCAGTTCCTGGATGCCATGTTACCACATGCCAATGAGCATATATACTTCCCCCGAACTCAGGAGGAGTTGGCCAGCAATATGTGTCACTTCCACCGTGTGGCACACTACCCAGAGGTACTGGGTGCAATAGACTGCACGCACATACATATCAAGTCACCACCCAGTGAGCATGGTAGGTGCTACATAGACTGCAAGGGATTCCACTCCATCAACTGCCAGGTCATGTGCAATGCCCAGGGCATTATCATGGTTGTGTGTGCTGGCAGCCCTGGAAGCTACCATGACTCCCATATCTGGCATGCCTCACAGCTGTATCAGGTATTTATCAGGGGGGCATCCCACATGGCCACCTTGTGGGGGATGCTGGCTTTGCACTGGAGCCGTGGATGATGACTCCCATCAGAAATGCTCACACACACATGCAAGAATGCCATAATGAGGCACACGCACAAACCAGAATCATCACAGAGCGTGTGTTCGGGTCTGCTGAAATCACGGTTCCGTTGCTTGGACACATCTGGTGGAGCCTTGCAGTACTCTCCAGGCACGTGTCCCCACATCATCATAGTATGTGCCATGCTACATAATATGATCCTGTGGAAACAGCTGCAGCAGGGAGAAAATGGTGAAGGCCCTTGTAGCCCACTGCAATTGCCAAGGCCATCACAGGCACAGAGGGATTCAGACCACGAAGACACTGTGCCAGTCCCAGTAGGCAGACGGAGGCATGCCCAATATGCCTATGCCTTGGCAAAGAGGGAATGTATAACACATACTCTGACAGTGTAGGCCCCTACGGACTGACACACCTCTCCACCTGCACACACAGTAAAATGGATGGCACACACACATGACCACCTGTAAACTGTAATGTATAGGTGGCCCACTGTGTGAATCCTACATAGGAAGCCCTCAAACATTGTACACACAACTGCTATTGGAACAAGGAATGTCAACACCTGAGCAATACATGTGCCTATCAGCATATGTTGGTGCTGTGTGTAGAGGTTCTTAGGTACATCAGTAGGTACACGCCCGATTGTCAGAGGCCACACACCAAATGAGACAAACAGTGTCTGCTGTCGCCACAACATCGAGTAACCAACTGTCACTCATTGGAGCAGAGGCAATCGTAGGATCACATGTGTGTAAGCACTGTTCTGCACACACTCTGCACGGATTCCCTGCTGCGTTAATGAGGGGCTCCACATAATGTAATCATGGATGTTGTGTCAAGGCATGGGGTGTACTCATGACAGGTATTCGTCACCCCAGCATGCTCCACCTATGGTCGTTTGAAGGTGTAGCACATTATCGTGTGTGGCTCACTGTGATATACATACCCAATGCTGGAGCACATCCAGTAAACATCACATGGACATACCATTAACTGGACTCATCCATATGTAAACTAACTGAGTTACCCATGTGAGTGCAGTATGGAGTAACAGCCGTAGTATACTCCACATACAAAATGCCATAACACGTGTACAAATCCCAGATGGCCAAGTGGTAAACGCAGTGACCGTCGTGCATGCTCCCGTTCCCACGTCCTGCAAGAGATGTAATGTAATTCCGAAGGCACGAATAATGCATGTTGGATGCAGGTCAGCAGATCATGTGTAGCACACATTAGCGGGAATATGCATTGCCCACTGCTGGTAAGTGTCATTTAAATATGACTGTACTGATATGCACAAAAAAGGGCTAAGCTTCTCCGAATATCGCACAGATCATGGTCAATGATGTCCAGAACAGGTGAAACCAGCATTACTCACCCCTGTACTAATAGCGCCTGCTCTGAAGGGTAAAATGACCACTGCCAGGAGTAGAACACGCAATCATGTATACAATCACCTAACACTATGGTAACCAAGATGTACCTATGGCAGGTGTATAATGTGGCAGGTTCAGACACAAATGTGAGGAGTCCAGGAAACAGTATGCACCGACAAGTACATAATGAAAGGTGTAGCTTGCCTGTCACTTTCCCTGTCAGATATATATATATATATATATATATATATATATATATATATATATATATATATATATATATAATACAGATAGAAAGGGCGATAGAGAGATATATGTTGACATATATGGATTCACCGGTATCTGCAAATATATAGACAGGTCAATGACATTCATAAAACCTTGGAGGTACAAATAAATAGGATACCACCAACTAAGGAATGTGTCACATACCGACACGCGTAACCACGGGGCTGAAAGACCGAAAGAACACAGTACTGGAACAGTAGAACCACGAGTAATATTATCACAATATGAAGGGACATTTAGTTACCACTGCTGGTGTTGCAGTCCACATAGGTATTGTGTTCAACTGTGTTTGTGATTGCCATAGTCTGTGTATGTGTGTATTTAGGGTGCCATGTGCATTTCCATGTGACTGTAATGTTTGTGTGTGTGTCCGCATCATGTGTCTGTTAGTGCCAACTCGGAGGTAGATCATTACGGTAGGTGTGGGTATAGCTAGCCGTAGGCATACGGTTACCACCTGTCCCACATTAGGAGGGACAGCACCTCCCTGGGCAGTTGTGTCCTGACATAAAACATTACAAAGGGCAACTGTCTGAGATTGTAGGACATTATTATGTCCCATAGATTATGTAATAGTTGCATTAAATAGTTATGCCTGTATGTAAGAAATGTAAATGTTACATGCAATATGATAAGCAGCTAAAGTCCCACAACAATAAGTATGTATTGAGGATAAAAGTATGTGCTATCCTGTGTACTGACCGTGGGTATGTGTCGGCCTGTAAACACCGATGTGTGTCCTGCAAGTGTCCCACAATGGCCATTTGAAAAGGTGGCAACCCATGCCAAAGACGTTCTGTTACCAACACAACTACAATGACTGCAAATATCTGGGACAGAAATACACGGGATAACTGTCATTTAGAAACATCCCTTTACATACCGCTGTAATTCCGGAGGTATGGAAGTATCAACCTCACCTGCATACTATATAGAAACCAATTAACAATGGCCCAATGTATAATCCTGTAACATAAGTCTACTAACTGATAGCTCTTCAATTAGGGAAGGAGCCCACACACACACATATATATGGAATATGTAGAAATGCAAGCCCCACAAACCTGTATATGCTACGTACACCCACCTACATTCCCCACACTAGAACCTATAGCAATACAGACTGTAATTACAGCACAAACATCCAGTCAGTCAATTACATCTGCAGAAGCATTAACATACCTTGTGAGAGATACATTTAAAGGCACCATGTGAAATCGTAGCCATTGTATAATGGAACAAACGGCAATGTTGCAGGTTTTGTTTGCAATAGTCCCTTATCAGATGTTTGGGATGACAGGTACACTCACATGTAGAACCAAATACTCTAGCCATCACACACAATCCACGGGGGACATGAATCCAAACTATACATGTCTCTACACATAGCAGTTGCAATTACACACAACAAATCACAATACAGGCTGCCTCCCCAAAGGTAGGGTGACTATCGCCTTGTGTAGCCTGCTGAGTGGAACATCAGTGTGACTGCCTACAGAGTCACCTATGACAGGTGTGTTGTGTATGTTATAACACCCTATTGGCTGTATGTGATGTGCACACATGAGTCTGTGGGCTATAAGTTGTTGTTGTTGTGTTTGGTGGTGGGGGCTGCCTTTGGTGCCTACACAGAGTATGGAGAGGTACTGCACAAGTTGTCCTCGTATGTGTGGTGGTGGAGATCTTGTGAGACTATGTGATGAATGGGGTGTGTTGCGAATTTTACACATCCCCACATGACTGTCAGGTGCAGTCAGGGTTGGTGACAGCATTATCCCCAGCAGGGCTGCATATGTGCATCCCCCACAGGGTGTAGTGTTGTATGTTGGGAGGTGAGCATTGACTGTGTACATGAGACAATTGCTCTATTGCCACATGTACGACATATTCATCATATAGACAGGCAATAGCACTGGTACGTGACAGTTGGACATGCCCGTATATACAACCATGTCTCACAAGATATGTGCGTTACATGTGCACAACAGCTGTTGTACTGTAAGCAAGCTGGAAATGTAAGGACAGACAGTGTACCTGTGAGAAATGGTGTGGAATGGGTGCTATATTAATCAGTAGCTCATGACGTGCTCACAAGTTCTGAACAAGTGCTGAGCATGAACATACAATGCAATACAGATAGCGTGTTGGATAATATCAACCCACAAGTGGTGACAACAGTCATAATTGGTGGCACCGCACTATAACCCTGCTGAGTATGGTCTGCAAGTCCATGAACCATTATCAATGTAGATGTTAGCAGTACAGATGTACATGACAGTACGGATGTTTGACTACATATACCTTTGTATGTCACAGGAGTGTTCTACCAGTGGCCTGTTGACAGAATCAACACTACAAAAGGTGCCAGAGTGACATGTGCATATCACACCAGTGCCAGCTACAGTAAAACAGGGTTAATGTGTTGTACTCCACCCTCATTGTAGCCCATACCACACAGACAAATGTTAGGCATCTGTGTATGTAAGGATGTGAATGGCCATGACCTATGAGCAATAGCTGTCTCAGTGTTGTGAACAACATACAGAATGGGTTTTGTGGGTGAGGTGTGTGACATATGTGCACATTCTGATGGATGATATCAGCATTGTCACCGCTAGGTGAATATCCCTGTACCCATTAACTACCACCTAGGCTTTGATCAACATTATGAACACTGTGTAAGGGATGGTGCTGTGCAGTACACCTCCCTGAGTTGGTGACGTCTCCAGGCCCCTTAGGTAGTCACATGAGGTACCCATGTCATGACAGGGAGCCATCCATGAGCACGGAGATCATTGGACAGGCATACACAGCACTCGGGTGACCAATATTGGATCACATATCACCTTTAAGGGGTATTGGCCATGCGTGGATGGGTGATACCAGCCTTCACAATCCTCACCTCCACTATGCAGCATGGTGTCTACCTTGCATAAAGACATTTGCTACACTATGATGTTGGACATGCTACATGTCCATATCCTGATCTGAAAGACATTCGTCATGGACAGCCACCATCCTACTATTAGGATCACCACATGCTGGACAGATTCCTGTGCCATACATGTGACATACTCCTGCCATACCATGCAACCCTGTCCATCAAAGCTGCACATGTCATCCCTGTCATACATGATGTGATGGCCGCATGGTAGATGTAGTATCAACTGTCTGGATCAGTAATGTGGCACTGATGCACCTCCCGGTGGCATAATGGCTGTCAGATACAGCTAGGAAACCTTGCCCGTACATGCTATAGTTGATAACCATCCCTGCGAATGATGTCCGACTAGCCATTGTCCCATGTCTATCACATGTGCAACACAGGCAATCCGTGGCAGGATGTTGAACAGCTGTACAGTGCTGTGTAGATGTGTATGGCAAAACACATGCATTTAAAGGTTTCCATGCGTATGTGTGCATTGTCACTGCTCACGTTCATTAAGACAGTGTATGTGTTGATATGTGACATATACACAGCATCAAGGTCAACAGCATTACCGTGGACACATCCAGGCATGTGCTGATAGGTAAGAACACCAGTGCAGGCAAACAGACATGCCCACATAAAGACAGCATTCACATGGAGTATGAACAATGTAATGAGATGACACACATATATGGTGATGATATCCAATGCATAACGGGTGTTACATGTGTGTGACACAAACATTTCAGTCATGTCAGTGTCATGATGATTTGCAAAGATAACTGTGCAGATGTACTAGATTTACTAGAAATGTATGTGCAGCAGTATCTCTGTACATCTCTGAAACTGTGACCTGTCACCATCATTATATCTTACAGATAATGCCTCGTACATGCCTGCCAGCGTACAGCCGCCAGGAGGATGATGTCCTCATCCTGTACCTCCATGAGAACTATGAGGTGTTGTTCAGCCATGTGCCTCAGCATGCCCAGCAGTGGGACGACCTGTGGCAGGATCTTCAAAGGAGGGTGAACGATGTAGGTGGCCATAACCGCACCTACCAGCAGGTGTGCAGACACTGCATGGACTTGATACAACATGCTAAACAGTGTGCCACTGCAATCATCAGGGAACAAGGTGGAACAGGTGGTGGGCCACCAACCCAGCCCCCACTCAAACACACCGAGGAGCAACTGGCCAGTCTGGGGACACCCTCAGAACAGCATCCACAAATGCAGCTGCCATCATGGAGGTGGGTGTCTCCCAACCAATGAGCCTTGAGTTACCTGGTAAGTCAGTACTGCGCATATGGCTATTATAACCCATTTAGTTGCATGTGTCACTGTACATTATGTAATGTAACAACATATGCAAAGTATATGGACACACATGCTACATACTACAGTATGCTACCCTGTGTATGCACACATGTGCATACTATATGCTATTGTACAGACAAATGTGTTAACATGCACAGTGCACACTGTGGCTGTCATGCAGTCATGGATAATGTTCATACTGCTGTGCACCCCTATACAGGTACCTCCGGCATGCCGCTCAGACATGAGTCCGTTGTAGGTGAGACTGTCATCAGTATCAGGCATGTTAAAGCATATATTTATTTGCCATGTGGCCAGTTAACACTTGTACACTTGATGTTCATTCCAGTCACGATATACAGGTCGCATCACCCATCAGTCACACTGGCCACCCATGTGCAATATATACAAACGAAATCATACACCGGCATGAAACCACAGTATTTGTCATTGCTACATGTGTGGAAAGCTGTGCATACAATGGTGGAGGTGTTCTACAATGGAGGCATATGTACTATACATTGGAACAACACGTGTGGTATGCAAACAGTACCACACAGTGAGCTGTGATATGGGCAGCCCACAGGAGTCACCATTGTGTTATATGCCCCTGCAATGGATACACACATTGTGATGTGCCATCTGACATGTCCCAGACACGTAGTGTTCTGGCTGCAATATTGTCACACTATCCCATAACCCATACCCCATATACCAAACATACAACCCGTTGTCTGCATAGCCCTGTAGATGTTGACATATCTGACATCTATGGGTGTATGTCATATGGGACAACACAGACATGTGTGATAGATGGCCATCACACACATTTGGCCAACACATGCACACACATGGCCACGGTGGATGGCCAGAGACACATAGCCACACAGTAGATGTGATGTGTATACACCCTGTTGCACATTGTCCACACATGGTCCAATTATAGCCTTAGTTGACTGATTATACAGTTGATGTGGTACACTGGACATCCTAAAAGGCTGTGCACAGCTAGTGGAGGTGTCACTGACATCTACCATATAAGATGTGTTGAACATCACAACTGTGTCATAGCATGACAGTAGTCACCTGTACAGCTTCCACAGACATTGACACTGCATCAGGCCACATATACTGTACATTTCCCTTGCTGCTGTAGGACATCACCATTAGCTGTGCACCTCATGTGTGTGGTACATCAATGTTATGTGGGACATGGTGAATTGACAAGTCTGCTATGTGTGGACATGGTTGCCAGGCAGCTAAGAATCTGTAGTAGTTGTGCAGGGGTGTCATCTGTAGGTTCTCCAGTGACCTGTCACATGACACAGCATGGTTTGGTGTGTATACACCTCAGCATCGTGGGTCACAATCCACAGTTATGTCATGGGTATACATGCAGTTATGGCTATGCAATGTGTACATATTATGCACTATATAGCCTCATGATGCCATGCGATGGCACAGTGTCTGTACTTCACACTGTATAGCAATGTAGACGGCTTACACTACTCTTCCATGCTCATGCACATTTACTAAACATGCATTCTATCTGTAGGGCATACAGACAACACCGCAATGTGATGCCCATTATGACGCTGTACATGTGTCAGGACACCATTGTGTCAGACATGTATGCATGTTAATGCACACGTCAGCAGATTACATGTCAAGGTCACGTCAGCCATGTGTACTGTTATCCTGTTCTGGTCCACATGGTGTATCATGAGGATGCATGCATACTACCATGATTGTGTGAACTGCATGGCTACTGATATGACACCTGCTTGCTGTAATGTGCACCCCAGGGAGGTATGGTAACTAACACTATTAATGTCTGAGCTCATGCCGTCTGCTGTATCACAGGCATGCTGCATGCCATCTGTCATATCACATGCATGTTGTGTCTGTGTGTGTGTCTATTGTAATTTAGATTCTTTCTTTGCATTCACAGGTGATGTAGGTGCGTTACCCTCCTGTGGTCCATCTGATGTTAGTGTCCCCACAGATACTAGCAGTGATGAACATATGCATGAGGTACAGGCAGGGTTGTCAGGGGCTGAATCTGTGACAATGGTTGCCATCCCAGCAATGCCCCCCTCTTCCCCGCACAGAGTTCTGCTGCCAACACATACCACATCACCAGTGGCCATAGAGGAAGGACAGTCAGCGTCTGTTAGCGTGGAACAGGAATGTGTGGTGGCTACAGAACGTGTGTCTCCACACCATGGTGTCAGTGTAATGACTGCAGATGTGCCACACAGGCATGTGGCCGGTGCTGCTCGTAGGAGGACCTCTGTCAGACATGCACCTGCAGGACAGAGCGCAGCAGCTGGTATCACCAGATGCATGTTCCAGACTGTAATGGTGGCACAGGCAGGTGCTGAACGGCAGAACAGAGAACGGCAGAGGCTGCAGAGGGCTGCTATCCATACCCTAAATGGCAACATCCAGGCATTGGCACAGCAGCTTGCTGATGTTCTGGACAGGCGATTGGGTAACATGGTCGGAATCCTTGACCTTGGCATGGCAATCCACGAGTGTGAGCTGTCTGTGCTGGAACATCTGGTAGGAGTGAGGCGTAGGCCACATGGACATAGACCAGCTACACCACCTAGTGCAGGTCAACGTGAACATGCCACCTCACATGCCCACTCTCATAGTGCCAGTAGCAGTAGCAGTGCAGCTGGTGCTGCGCTGTCCACACACACCAGGACACAGCAGGCCATGTGGACGTGGCCCTGAATGTTCCCAGTGGGGACACGGTTCCAGTGGACATGTGTCGTTGGACAGTAGCCAATCTGTACCTCCGCCTGGTAGTGCCCGTGCAACCCCTGGCAGGCACAGGTCACGTGGCCATGGCCAGACACAGTGAGCTGTACAACCTGGTCTGTACAATCTGGAGCTGTCAATAATACCCCTGTGTAGGCCTCACAAAAGGCAGAACTGTGTGCACACATACACCCACACAGCAAACACATCTGTAGGGCACCAGAACACCCACATGCATACTGAACAGACATGTCCAATCATGTCACCGGCCCTTACCCACACACATGATGCCATTCATTGTTGCAGCCTATGCCCCTGGCAAACATTATCACCCTGTGCATATGATGAAGCCTGTGCCGCATCCCTGTAATCCACACCATCAGTGCAGGGACATGCTCAAATGGTCTGATGCACAGTGTGAACAGAATAGTGAGAGAAGTGTATATAACATTTTTTGTGTAAGAATAGTGAGAGAAGTGTATATTACATTAGTTGTGTAAGAATAGTGAGAAAAGTGTATATTACATTAGTTGTGTACTGTTAACATGCACCAGACATACCATGTAGTACAGGTTTAGCATGCATTGTTATATGTTCATAGTATGTGTCTTGGTAACAACAGTAACAGCATGTTGGTAATGATGCCTTGGTTCCCTCCTTATGGTCTACTTGCATGTGCCTACAGGTAGCAGTGTTTGCAGTCTCCCATGTGTAACGGTGGAGTACTCACAGTCACGTATGGCAATATCAGCATGCTATACATAGCCTCAACCTGACAGTTGGAAAGGCTAACATACCACAGATGTCCACACATATACTGATCCAGATGCATGTGGGCAGTTTAATAGGCTACAGTGGCTAGAGACGAGACATCCATACCAGGTCACATCACAGGTATGTTGACATGATGCAGGGGTTGTACACAGCGGTCTGGCCGATGATAATGTTAGAGGCCACCTGGTAGCATGAGGCCTCACTGTGTAGCAGTAATACCCCGTCTAATTACAGGAACATGCCCACACTCATGGGGTCAACAACCCTATAATGCACACCCCATAGTGTTGAGGTGAGGACCCCTGCCTATGTGGTCATCACCCTTACAGTACTGTGCACCCATGCGACATGACACAGAGAAAGAACATGTACAGGTAGCCAGTACGGCTGAGACCTATGGCATCAACAGGGTAGTAGACTGCATCACCATGAGGGGTTAGGGATCCTGTGTGTTCTGTATGGTAGCGTACACCCTCACTCCATGCAGCAGACAGCCATACATACATAAACACACACACACACACACACACACACTGTGGAGACCACAAATGTCATACACATATGGATAGCTGATGTGTGTGATACACACACCACCCCTGCCTACGTCATGCTTTCCACACTGCAGTATGTACAGATCTCTACAACAGTGTATAGGGGTGTGTAACAATTGGGATGTAATCCCCACCATATGTGGCATATATGGTCACACAAGCAAACACACATGGCAGTAGTGTGAATGATACACCTGCTATATGATGATACATCTGACAGACATGCAGCAGTATTGGCCGCATTATGTGTACCGATGCTACATCCAGCAATTGTGGTGCTATATGCACATGGGAGGATGTAAGCGTTACAGGTGTCAGGTGACATACAGTCAGTAACACCTGACCGCTGTGTAGGTTTTATGTCTTCACCGTCAAGTAACAGTAACATAGCGTACTGTTTGCACATGTAATAGTAGGATGGCATGTGACATACCTGTGAGCCGTCCCCGGCAAACATCCATCTGCACAGATGGATCACCACTTTATGTACACACATCCATCCATACCTGATGTACATCCTACTGTACTGTCAGTATGTCACCATATACAGGTGTCAATGATGGGGCTGCATTGCAACTGCATGTTGTAGTTAGGCACAGATGAGTCACATACATCAGCTACTGCACATGCATGGTAGCTGCATGCACACTACAAATTGTACATGTGTGTTGGTCCTACATGCCTGTCATGTAGCCTTGTTTGTATGCATTGCAATTGGTGGACATGTGTGATGACATACATAACACAGGGACTGTTGTACGATATGATGGGTGTCATGGGTAACTAGTACAGAGGGAATGAGTCCTCGGTCAACATTGCTACCTCATGTACTGTTAGCATTCAACAGTCATGGACCCACCATCCATTTGTGTCCATGTGATTGCTGTAGCCACTTGTCTGCATGGAGCACAGCAAAAGTTATGCTATGCACAAATGTGTTGTGTGTGTGGTCCATGCACATATCCACTACAATTACATGTATGTCATATCCAAACATATGTGTTCTTTGGTGTACAGCAACAGTCATCTGTCACAGCTGTGTAAGACCCAGGGCCCCTGGTATGTGTAGAGCCAACCTGGTCATTACAGTGGTATCATTGCAATGCATAACACATGATGGAACCCTGTCGGTACATGTGTAGTCTGCACAGTTGATGTAGACCTATGTACAGGCCACTGGTCATGAGTCACACGGTGTTGTGGTAATGTATGGCAGTGTATTGCTGGTCCTACGACATGGTGATGTTTAAGGGCTACAATGTAGACTGCAGTGTGTACCTCTGTGATCTACACCTGAGACATCTGTGATGGCTCCTGTGTGTGTACTGGTCAGTACATGTGAGTGGCATTCATGTACATGGGGACAGTAACACCATACTGTGCCCTTCCGTGTTTAGAATCCATGTGCATGCAAGATGGCCCTTCGCAACTGCTAAGTGCGTGAGCATGCCCAGTATGCCGTTGTGTAGATGGACACACAGTACATTCCAAACTGCACCTTTCCATGTTTAGAATCCGTGTGCATGCAAGATGGCCCTTTGCAACTGCTGATGGCCCTTTGCAACTGCTAAGTGTGTGAGCATGCCCAGTATGCCATTGTGTAGATGGATACACAGTACATTCCAAACTGTGCTCTTCCATGTTTAGAATCCGTGTGCATGCCAGATGGCCCTTTGCAACTGCTAAGTGTGTGAGCATGCCCAGTACGCCATTGTGCAGATGGACACACAGTACATTCCAGACATGTGATACTAAGCATGTGGGCATGCCCAGTGACACCTTCTATCGGTGATGTGCCTCTGTGTATGGGCATGGCCATTGACATCCTGTATAGCGATGGTGGTCATCCAGGCAACAGATGTCCATTTTCCACGTCACAATGGATGCCTACATTGAACACACTGGTTGACTGTCTTGAAGGGTGTACTGTCTGTGGCACGTCATGTATCTATGTCGTGTTGTTGTAGTGCTCCGTAGATATTTAGTTGCCCTGATCACAACACTGCCGTATGTTTGTCTATGTCTACCTTGGGACAGTAATATGCTTTCAGACTGCTCACTCTCTATACATTCCCTATCAGCGTCCTTGCCTTTGTGGATGATGTCACCTACCTAGAAGTATGCCTCTGGGAGTGCTGTGTTCAGTAATCTCGGTAGCGTGTTATGTAACTGCATAATGCTGTAGTGTGATAAGGTAGTTAGGTGTATGTTCGACTCCCAGCCCTGCCAAGTGTGTGTGTGTGTGTGTGTGTGTGTGTGTGTGTGTGTGTGTGTGTGTGTGTGTGTGTGTGTGTGTGTTTCCAGCTGCCTGGGGTCACAGTAATGCTTTCAGATGCCTCATACCACATACATTCCCTATCAGCGTCTTTGCCTTTGTGGATGATGTCACCCACCTAGAAGTATGCCTCTGGGAGTGCTGTGTTCAGTAATCTCGGTAGTGCGTTCTGTAACTGCGTAATGCTGTAGTGTGATAAGGTAGTTAGGTGTATGTTTGACTCCCAGCCCTGCCAAGTGTGTGTGTGTTTCAAGCTGCCTGGGGTCACAGTAATGCTTTTAGATGCCTCACACCACATACATTCCCTATCGGCATCTTTGCCTTTGCGGATGATGTCACCCACCTAGAAGTATGCCTCTGGGAGTGCTGTGTTCAGTAATCTTGGTAGTGCGTTCTGTAACTGCGTAATGCTGTAGTGTGATAAGGTAGTTAGGTGTAAGTTCGACTCCCAGCCCTGCCAGGTGTGTGCCTGTGTGTGTGTGTGTGTTTCCAGCTGCCTGGGGACAGAGTAATGCTTTTAGATGGTTCACAGCACATACATTCCCTATCAGCATCTTTGCCTTTGCGGATGATGTCACCCACCTAGAAGTATGCCCCTGGGAGTGCTGTGTTCAGTATTCTCGGTAGCACGTTCTGTAACTGCGTATTGCTGTAGTGTGATAAGGTAGTTAGGTGTATGTTCGACTCCCAACCCTGCCAGGTGTGTGCCTTTGTGTGTGTGTGTGTGTGTGTGTGTTTCCAGCTGCCTGCGGACAGAGTAATGCTTTTAGATGGCTCACACCATATACATTCCCTATTGGCGTCTTTGCGGATGATGTCTTCTGCCTAGAAGTATGCCTGTGGGAATGCGGTGATGCCTGAACTTGGTAGCGCATTCTGTTACTGCATAGTGCTGTAGTGTGGTAGACTAGAGAGGTAGATGCTCGATTCCAGGGCATGGCAGGTGTGTGTTTGGCAGTTATACTGTATGTGTTGGTATCTGTGGGTGGCTAGCTGCAGGATGTGTCCAGTTTGTTTTGTTGCTGACCTATTTAATGTCCACAGCCCGCATATTCTGCCAAGACACTGGGTTGTCAATACATACAGTCGCCAATAGGTCTGGTGAGTAACTGTCAGCAGCCCTACTCTTACCCTTGCTATGGTCTGACCCATGTGATGCAACATAACACATGTGCCTTGATATTAACAACACTACATGATGCAGGTGGCACATGTGGTTACCTTTCCATTCCTGTCTAATGCATTGCTGTCATGTGGTTCACTGTTGTGACATAAATACCATATCTACATATGTGTACATGTATATGTGTGTATGTATATATACATATATATATATATATATATATATATATATATATATATATATATATATGTCCATGTATATGTCTATAAATAATATATGTGATATATGTAGATGTAGAGGTGGACATATATGTGAACATATGTCTGGGGAGTTCAGCACTATTGACTATTTGTGCCTGATGATCTGTACGTGATAACCTGGGATCTATGTATATCTGCCATGGCATGGTGTTAATGCACATCGTCTGTGGTGTTCAGGGCCACAGGTTGTTGTCATGTAGACACTGGTTATTTTGTTGCTGGGAAGACCATGGGACATTGAATATGGTGATGGTAGGGCACCTGTTGCCAGTTGTGTGTGGATCTGAGTGACACTGAGCAGTGGTTAATATGTTGGAGGTTCGGTATGGGTCATATAACTATTCATTAGAAGACTATACTATGCAGATGAGGTTGACTATGGTGTATCACATTTATCACCAGGGTGTGCTGCTGGTCCCTAGAGTGTATGTGTGTAGTCAGCCAGGTGCAGGTCTCGCATATAGTTGATAGCATGGGAGGGGGGTTCAGGCATACTGTACGTACATTGCAGAACTGTGTCTCGGGAGTGCTCCTGCCTTAGCAAACCTCAGCTAGGGGTGTGTCTATACCTGCCTGGTGATGTTGGGAGGGATGACAGCAATGGTGGGGTAGTCAGGGTGTCCAGGCTGCACAAACAGGTGTTGATCAGCACAATCAGCTGATGACATGGCCAGCCCACACATGAACAGTACACTAATGCGAGCAAGCAGCATACACACATATTTCATCCACACTCTACACCACCGGTGTATACCTGCAGGGACATTTCACGACACAGTCCAACCAAATGACACGGACTGCAGCAGGCAACATATACCAACATGTGCAGGGGGCTGGGGCAGTGCGGATGTGTATGCTGCCAAACAACCCTTACTGGGGTGACATAAGACTTTATTGACCAAGGGTGACTTACCAGGGTCTACATGGGCTGGGGATGTTGGAGCACTATGGGGTGGACAGAGACCTCCTACAGCAGCTTGTTGACCTGTGTCCAACACATCACACAGGCCGAGGGGAATGCATCACAGTGGATACCATGGGATGTGTTGTCCCAAGTGTACTAGCCACAGGTACCTCACACAGCACAACTGGGGATATCATGGGTATCTCACAGGCATCTGCATCCAGAGTATTGCACCACTTCACAGATGCCATGTCAACACATGCTAGTGAGCACGTACAGGTCCTCCACATACATGATTAGTGGACCAGCAATATGAATCTGTTCCACCACATGGATGAGTACCCTGGGGTACTGGGTGCTATAGTCTGCACACGTAGCACCACCCAGGGAGCAGGGTAGGGCCTACAGTCAGTGCAGGGGCATACCCTCCAACAGCTAGGCCCTATGCGATGGCCAGGGCATGACATTGAATGTGTGTGCTGTCTGCCCTGGAAGCTGTGATGTGTCCGATATATGGCATCTGACACAGCGGTAGCACACCAATGCCTATGTGGACATCCCCTACAGTCTCCCAGTGGGGGATGCTAGGTAAACACTGGTGTAGTGGCTTATAACACCCATCAGCAATGCACACACACCTGAACACTCACACCATACTGAGGCGGATGCACAGTCAAGACATATACATGTGCATGTGTTTGGGATGCTCGGTTCACAGTTCTGGTATCAGGACACATCTGTAGGGGCTGTGCAGTATTCACAAGTTACATGCATACATGTTGTTATGTTATTTACTGTGCTACACAATGTTAGCCTGCAGTGACAGTTGCAGCAGAAACGGTATGGGGCAGGGCCACACAGCCCAACACCACTACCAAGCCCTGTACAGGCACAGTGTGACTTGGTGAAGGAACTACCTGTGTAGGGCACAGTCGGCGACAGCCCGTGCACAGTATGACCTGCCCTTGGCAAAGAGGCAACACACAGCATATGCACTGACACAGTAGGTACCCACGAATTTCCCCTCTTTGACCAGCACACAGTACAATGGATGCCAAACATGACAGTACCTGTGCTCGGCCATGTATGGGAGGTGCACTGTGTGCATCTGACATAGGCAACACTCCAGCACTGTCCTCAAGTCCATAACACAACCAGAGTATGTCTATTGACCTAACAAGTGGCGGTTATATTAAAATGTGTACTTACCCATTGCTCTGGTATGTATGTGAGCATACAAGTGACTGTGGTGGCCAAATGTTAGGGCAGCAGACAGTACACATCAATAGTGGCACCATGACCTCTGTAGCACATATGGGGTTCACAATGGTAGCCTGTAGTACACAGGGTGTCCTACCCACTGCAGATTATGGGCTGACTATCATGTGTGTAAGTACAGCCCACACATGTCCCATGCAGCTGGACAGATGTGGACCAATATAGACAAATGATATACGATGGCCTATGGATATGCCCACTGACTGACCCCAACTCCGTATGACACACACAGATGACAGCAGGCCAGGCTGTTTGATGTAGGATGTGTAATAGGATGTCCAACACCACCGTGCTGGTAATTAATGCTGGGAACTGACATACCCTGGTATCCCTCCAACCAGCAATTTAGGTAGGTCCACACACTGACATGGAGTACCTGGCAGACCAGTACAGTAGTGGCAGATGTGTACAACTGTTGGCTGTGCCCCCGTCACAGCTACACATGTGAGAGTCATGTGCACCACCCACGGTGCTGTGTAGGACTGTGGTTGCATGTCCCCCCATGCTATACAGACATGTAGCAAATGTCAATGCCATATGACCATTAGCTACCCTGCAGACACAGCATGTCACCTTTCTGTGTAGAACGGAGGGGTCAGCAACACAGTACTAACTATCTGGACATGTGACATATGCAATAAAGTTGACCAAACTTTGCTTGCTCACACACATGACGGTATTGTCAGTCTACAACATGCGCAACAATCATACTGGGCATGCTCACACACTGAAACACAGGACTGCCAAGCATGCACACACCAGTGGTCCAGACATATCTGCCAGTACATTGCTATACTGTTGGATGTCTGCACTGTATGGTGTTTGCGGTCTATTGTCTGTACATATGCCATGGTCTATTGTTCAGTCACATGAGCTATGTGTGCAGGGTATGTCTACCATCACGTGTATAGGGCGGTTCTTTGTTTGCGGACAGGCCGACGCCTTTGGATACAAACCGGGTAAGGCACAGTCCAGCAGGTGGGAGCTGTTGTGCGTGGGTTTGCACAGTGTAAAGCACTGCTGACCTCTGGTCACAGCACCTTATACACATTTACACTCCACATTTCTTTGACAGGGCACTACTGGTATACTGGTAGACAAACATGCTTACAGCCGCTCGCTCTCCGACATGTCCGCTTACATTTGTCACTCACGCTGGGTGTGTACAATCCCTTGTGATGCGTATTACACCAGACTACATGACTACAGTATTGGGTATGTGTAACCATTTTGTGATGGCAGCCGTTCGACTGTACGGACTCGGCGGCCTGTCCAGTGATGTAATCATATTATATGCGTGTTCCTCATATGATCTGCTCCCATCTGCCTGATACATGGGAACTGTTACTCTGCAATGCTGACATGTGACTTGAGTTTGTTAATGCAGCGGTCTGCCGAGCCATGCTACCGCATACCAACTGCACATTGACCACCTTTCAGATTACACGATGGGAGACTGTAGGAGTGACACCTTTCCCACTTTGCATGTGACAGTCCCTCATCACACATCACATGTGACAATACCAGAACTCTCCACCAATCGGGGACACATTTCTGCAGACTCAGAGACAGGTCATGAAAAACAGGGACACATTTACAAATGTAGTGCTATTAACTTGACACATTGACAGAATCAGAGCATATGACATACTACACATATTGTGACGTAACAGTTGTGGATAACTCTTACTTATTGTCATTAGTCAGTGAGTGTAATTTACCACCTTTCCTTCAACAGCCACTACATTTAGGAGGGATTAAGAGGGACACGGTTAGACTTTCAGTCAAACTCAGGGACGTACCTGACATTCAGGTACAGTTGAGTGGTATGGACAATACTCTAGCCATTGCAACTGTCCTGATTAGGGAACCTTCTCATGTTGTAGGTGTCTGTACTGGTTGCTTGTTACAGGTCTTGTATACCTGACATGTCGATATGTCATATGTAGTAGCATAAGCAACTATACTGCTGCTAGACTATGCTTTGATTTGCTCCGATATGTATATTTCTGTACTATGCATGGCTGTATGTATGTTCTGCCCTGGTACATCTGACAGTTCTACAGACCAGGTTCCACTTTGGCCGTTCAGACTGGTGGCGGACCAATTGACCCTATATGTAGAGCTATCACATATGTCGAGGCAACACATACCCACAGCATACCTCTCAAATGTCCCTGATGTTCAGGGCCATCCCTGATTTTGAATCATATTTTAACTCTGTCCCTCTTAATCCCTCCTAAAACTAGTGACATTTGGAGGAAAGGTGGTGAATTACACTTAATGAATAATGACAATAAGTAAGAGTTACAAACTTCTTTTACTTCAGAAAATGTGTATTAATTCATATGCTCTGATTCTGTCAATGTTTCCAGTTAATAGCTCTAATATTTTAAATGTGTCCGATTGTTCTTGTGTTTTCTTGACTTATCCATGATTCTGTTGCAATTTGTCCCCAATTGGTTGAGAGGTCTGAGCCACAGCCAGTAGTACACAGACGTCCTCCACAGTTTGCATACGTTAAGGTTATTCATGTAGCATTATAATTGATAATACTGTTTCCTATTACATGTAGCTGTTACTGATACAACAAATTGATGTCTGACACCACTACATACACTATATAGCCTCCATTCCCGAACTCACAGGCCCAGACCTCTCAAACAATTGGGGACAAATTTCAACAGAATCAGGGACAAGTCAGGAAAAAACAGGGACAATCAGGGACAACTTTAAAATATTAGTGCTATTAACTTGATACATTGACAGAATCAGGGCATATGAATTAATATACATTTTCTGAAGTAAAAGAAGTTTGTAACTCTTAATTATTGTCATTATTCATTAAGTGTAATTCACCACCTTTCCTCCAAATGTCACTAGTTTTAGGAGGGATTAAGAGGGACAGAGTTGAAATTTGGGTCGAATTCAGGGACGTCCATGAAAATCGGGGACAGTTGAGAGGTATGCACAGGCCATGTGCCATAACTGTCATTTTGCAAGACACAACTGCCCAGACGGGTGTTTAACCTCTTCTATTATGCTACCATCTACCTGAAGTGGTCAGCAACTTATGCACTTTCCGTCAGTAGCAGAACTCACATACCAATAGGTGTGACTGAACACCGTATCAGGAACAATGCATAACACCCTGCGGGACACATTTAGATGATTGGTTCTATTAACCAGACACATTCACAGTCACAGAACATATGTATTCATTCACGTTTGTCGAGGTACATGCTGCTTATGACTCATACATTTTGTCATCTGTCATTACCTGTATTCCGCCACCTGTTCACCTAATATCAGTAGTTCTGGCAGTGTTTCTTTGGACTTTGTTACATTCTGATACATAACTATGGACGTCCATGCTACTCGGGTACACGGCACTGTGTAGGTCTCTATGTATTCCCCGATGGTTTACAAACTATCCGGTAGATGTGCTCTTTAGGTTTGGGAGGTGTAGGCATATGCTATGCCCACATAGGAATATTAATGACTTCCACTGGGCGGGCCTACTACATCTCTGCCAACCAGCACCTGCATACTTAAGCCCATTAATGCATACCCATGGTCCACCTACCTGGCACCCCTCTACAGCAGTCATGACAAATACTTACTGCGAGTGCAGCTGGGGTATGAGCACACCCCTACACATTGCCTACTCTCCTCATCTCGGGACATATGTCGTACGTTTTGTCAACCCATGTATTATCACACTGGCACAACCTACTGTTCCATGTACACCTACATCCTGCTCGTATTAATGTCGGCAGATTCTTTCATACCTTACTTTTTGGGGTCCCGCAAGGGACACCATTATCCATGTTTAAAGTATAGACCTTGCAGAACTCTCCCACTGGTCCTTTCCTACCGGTGTTTTGGACAGCAGCAGTGTATTGATCTGTATTGCCTGTCTGTATGTCTGTCCAGCCTAGCTGGGTGATGTGGGGGGTGCAACGTTTCTTTATTGGACCTCCCAGTCACAAATGCCCGGGCTGTAAATATGTTACCCCTAATTGCTGTGAAGTAACCTATTTATGTGAATGTGTATATCTACACTGACATATAGTTTGTTTTGTGTGCATGTGTATATATCACTACCTGTTGTTTGTGTATATATATCTATCTATATATATCCATAGTATATCCTTGTGTGTGTGTGTGTGTGTGTGTGTGTGTGTGTGTGTGTGTGTGTGTGTGTGTGTGTGTGTGTGTGTGTGTGTGTGCGTATATATATATATATATATATGTCCGTATGGATATATATGTGTATGCAAATTATTATAGCTATGTGTATATATACGTTTTTATCTATATATACATATGTGTGTCCATTAACCTATACATTTCCTGGACATGGACACTTACACATGCATATTGGTTTTATCCCTGCTTCAACAGCATACTATTGCTTTAGTCATTCTGACACCGGCACTTCACTCCGGTGAACTTGTGCTCAGTATATTGCATGTTATGCAGCGGACAGATGCCGCAGGTTTTTCATGTCTGGGGTGCCGCTGCTAGCTGGGTTCTGATAGTGTCATTCAACCTATTCCTCATATGCACAGCCTATTATTCCTGCTACTGGATTTGTTTCTGTACACATTCATATTATTACTGTTGATAGGATGTGTGTTTTTGTTACTGTGACTGTACGTCGACAAATTGTTGTCTTCATGTAGATGTGTCTTTCTGCTTTTCCCGGTTTAGGGTTGTCACAGCAGAACTCCGTTCCGCTCATGGGTGGCATATAGGTTTTATGTGCCGTGCTGCCAGACCTGACACACAACATCCAACAATGATACGCCCATTCACGCATGTCTCCACGCAAACGACGCTCTATCTGGGAGTCGCAACTATGTACTAGCTAGGGTTACCACCTGTCCCACTTTGTGAGGGACAGTCCCGTTTTGGGCAGTTGTGTCCTGCAAAAAACTGACAAAATGTCAGGTGTCCTGAGATTATTGTATGAAAATGTTTCCTACGTTTTCTTTCATAGTTTCATAAAACAGTTATTTTTTCTCTGAAACACCTACATGTTATATGAAATAGCATAAGCAACTCAAATGCTACACAAATAAGCTTTTATTTTGACAGAAAGGTGAAGTTCTATCATTTGTACTGGTCATGGGTATGTTTTGTCCTGCAAATCTGACATTTCTACAGAAAATGTCCCACTTTGAGCATTTGAAATGGTGGTAACCTTACTAGCTGACCTCCACGGGCCACTCCATTGCACCCGGCGCAACATACCCTATCACTCCTGTGTCCATACTTGCATATCCATGGTTTCTCCTGCACACCTGTGTTGAGTTTCCCCGCATAACAGACAATGTACACATGATATCGCAGCCATGACACACCTTTACACATTGCCCTCTCTTGAGCGTTGGGGCCCTACACACATTTTGTACCACCTCGTGTATTCATAGGCTCACCATCCATTAATATTCACACATACGTGCCTTTCCTGGTGTTATGCATTATGAACAATTTGTGTGTTACAAGTGTAGGTGGTCGCAACATGTCCTACATTCCGTCTGTTTACAATGTTGACGTAGCACTTCAACGATGTTATGGCCACTGGTATAGCCCTGCCTCTGGTGTGGAGAGCGGTGCTCTAGCCACACTTGTGCAGCTCTATGTGACATACAATGTGAGCACTTCATAATTCCTAACTTGCTCTGGATTCCCTTCACAACCCTTAGGTTTGCTTTCGTCTTTCAGCGTTCCTAACATATATATATATATATATATATATATATATATATATATATATATTTATATATATATATATATATATATATATATATATATATATATATATATATATATATATATATATATATATATATATATATATATATATATATATAATGTGTGTATATATAGATAGATATGTAGCTATATAATTGCATATTTCTGTTATGTCTGTGGATATTTCTCTATACACGCATCTATATAACTATATATATATATGAAAGTTACAGCTGTAGAAGACAACATACATTTGCTATGCTAATAGCTGCATACACCCGCGCAGGCCCACTTGCATCTACTTATTCTGAGTTACATATGTTTACAGACACGTCTTTAGGATTACATGTGCCTTATTCCTTATGACAGTACCACTTTGATGGAATCTGGTTAATGGACCCATGCGAACGCGGTCACCTTTACATATATAACTGTTGGCTTTACATCACAGAGGCATTCATTACACAATTATAATGTGCTATAGTCGTACTTGCACCTGGAATGCCTTTACGTTGGGCGGATGCTGTATCCACTACACTATTGGTGTTCTGGCTCATTTATATGTATACCCATGGTTCATAGCTACTCTGACATACACCTCACTGCTTCCCTTACACAGCAGGCATCCATTCTCCTGCTGGGAAAACCACAGTACTACAATTTGGACATTCCCTGTTTCCTACTGCTCTGGACCCGTGCTGTGAGTCTGCTCACTCCAAGGATATTCATAACCCCTACACTTATACGCATGTTGGATTGTCAGGGTTTTCATGTGCTGGTCCGGGTTTAGGCTCGGCCGACTGGTGACTAGCACTGCCCTGGCGCTGTTCAAAGATCAGACATAGCACATGCCCAGAGTTAGTCCAGAGTTTCACAGTCTACCTGTGTTTACAGATGCAGGTGTTTGGGCACATCTGACCACATTATTGGGTCAGCGCTACATAATTTAGGGAGGGGAGTGGTTCCACTACATAATGCAGGTTTCCCTTCCCATTTGACTATTTCATTCATTTATACATACAATGAATATTATTCTGTACATCTGTTTATTTATTTATTTATATTTGATGAAAGGGAGTGTCTGACTGGACATAGGTCCTTTGCAGTGGAGGCCCGGGGAGAAAAGCTCCACAGTTAAAATAAAAAGACAGTAGTTACATTGGATTACATAGCGATTAACAATTTACATAGCAATTACTTACAACATATTTACAGATGAAGAACATAGCACATCAGTAGACAACTAGAATCTTTATCTGTGAACTACATAACAGACATTAACAAATGTTACAAGAAGAAGTTCCTGCTGTATAATAAGTACTGGCTTATGAGCATCTGAGCTTGTTATAATCAAGGTAGTTAGTGGAGTAGAAAGAAAGGTAGTGGTTGGATGGGGAGGGTGATATTAGAGTGGGAGTTGCAAGGGCATAGCATGTTTTTAGGTGCGCTTTTAGTAAAGTTTTGAAGTGGGTGCATGATGGTATGGAGGTAATTGTGGGTGGAAGGGAGTTCCAAAATTTGGCTATGGTGCAAGAGAATAGTGCTTCACCAGCAGAGTTATTGGCTTTAGTGATGTGCAAGTCATTTTTGTTGCTGGATCTTAGTGGTCTGGTGGTGCGATAGGGTTGGAGTAGATTCTGGAGGGATGGGACATTTAGTGGATGATTTACTAGTTTGTGGGCAAGTGAGAGTTGATACCATTGAAGGAGGTGAGGGAGTTCAAGCCAGCCCAGTTCAGCAAGTTAGAGACAGTGGTGACTACGGTAGGATGCCCCTGTGGTGAATTTGGCGATTTTGTTGTAGCAGGTCTCTAGCTTGTTTAAATCGCATTGCCTTAGGTTGGTATATATTGGACAGGCATAAAGTAGGGTGGAGATAAGGTGGGAATTTGCTATTGAAATCTTGGTTGCTTTGGTGAGAATTTGCTTATTTTTGTATAACACTCCTAGTTTATTGTGGACTTTTTTATGGTCAAGGATATGTGAATGTCAAATTTTAGCTTATTGTCTATTTCCACTCCTAGCAATTTGGTGTGTTCAGTTGGGTATATAGTGGTGTTGTCTTTTGCTATCATGTTAAAGTGAGAGTTGTTTTGAGTATGTTTGGTGGGTTGGAAGATGAGTAGTTTAGTTTTGTTTGGGTTGAGTATTAATTGGGCATCGGATAACCAAGTTTCAACAGAGGAAAAGGCTTCCTGTGTGACTTTTTGCAGTTTGGGTAGGGACTGGGCTGAGCAGGTGATGGTTGAGTCATCTGCATATTGTATGAGTGTGCCATGTTTGGTGGCAGAGGCTAGATTATTGGTGAAAACAGAGAAGAGTAGGAGTCCAATGATGGATCCTTGGGGAACCCCTATGGAGACATGTACTTGGGGAGATATGTCATTCTGCCATACAACGGATTGTTGGCAGTCAGACAGGTAACTCTGAAACCAGTTGGTGACCGATTGTGAGAAGGATAGGTTATTGAGGACAGAGATAAGTTGTTTGTGTGGGACCATGTCAAATGCTTTAGATAGGTCTAGGAATGTAGCAGAGGAGAGATAGCCATTGTTTTTATGCTGAAGGATAGTGTTAGTAAAGGTGAGTAAGGCAGTGCTGGTGCTATGGTTTGGTCGGAAACCATGCTGAGTATTGGAAAGGAGGTTGTTAGTAAGGAGGTAGTCTGAGACCTGAGAGTGTATGCATCTCTCTAGTATTTTGGATAGTGGAGAGAGAATAGCTATGGGGCGGTAATTGGTTAGTTCTGTGGAGGGTCCGCCTTTGTGAAGGGGAATTATATGTGATACTTTCCACTTATATACTTATATGTGATACTTTCCACAGTGTGGGAACGTAACTTTCTGACAGAGATCGGTTAATCAAGATGGATACTGGGTAGGCCAGAGCATTAGCTGCGATTTGTAGGTATTCACTTGGGAGGCTGTCTGCTGCTAATCTGGTGGGCTTAAGTTTAGTTAAGAGTTTTTTTATGTTATATACACACATCTATATAACTATCCTATATATATACTATAACTAACCTCCCATGTTATCTGTTATGAAATCACTACAGTTATGCAATAGTCTAGTCAACAGCTGGGACAGTTGGTTGGTGTATTTCTGTGTATGGACCTCTCTGATACTTGGGGACTCGTGTCTACAGTGACAGGGACAAGGCTATGACAACTCAGGGACAATCACGGACACTTCTACCATATTAGTACTATTAACTTGGAACATGTTGACAGATTCTTAATACTACTAATTGTCTGCAGTTAAATGCATCTAGTACTCTTCATTGTTGTGAGTAGTCATTCTCATTCAACACCTTTCCCCCAAAGGACACTGGCTTTGTGAGTTTTTAAGGGTCTGGCCAATTATTGTGCGAATGCTCTTACCATTGGTATCGTTGACATGGTCATATGTACAGGTTGTGCTGTATTCTGGTGTATTCTGGTGACTAGGGTTGGCACCTTTTCACATGGCCAAGATGGGACATTTTCGGAACACACCTGGTTTTACATGCCGACACATACCCATGGTCAGTACAACGGATAGAACTTATTTGCCGACATAAAAGCCGATTGTTGTAGCAGTTTATTTGCTTATTCTGTTTTTTGTAACATTTAGGTATTGTAGATACTGCAATAATTATTTTCTGCTACTTTTACATAACATATGGGACATAATTATGTCCTACAATCCCAGGACATTTGCCATTTGAAATGTCTTTTGTCAGGACACAACTGTCCAATGATGGACTATCCCTCGCAAAGTGGGACAGATGACAACCCTACTGTGGATACCAGATTATTTGGGCCAACACATAGCCACGGTCACTGCGGGTTTAGAACAGTCATTTGTTTCCTAGCTGTAAGCCTTATATATTTGGCACTTTTGTTGTTTGCCTGTTTCTTGTACGACTTACGTTTATTCTATCCTGACGTGACATCTTTAGGCAACTGTTACATGCAGTATGGTGCATAGTTATTCCCTACGGTCACAAGACATTTGGCATTGTACCATTGTTGGTCAGGTCACACATACACACACACATTAATTGTCCCTCACACAGTGGATCAGGGGTATCCTGTTTACGTCAGTGCCTTCATCACCCTTATACCATGTGCCACTATGCAAATGTGTGCAATATATTCTCCCGCTTATTCGTGTCGGGACACGTGTGCCACGGGCAGGTGTTTGATCCTGGGTGGTAGGTTATGCATGACCACTTAGGGCTGGACAGTGTCGTGCACCTCTAATGCACATTCCAACTTGTGTCCAGATATCTACTGGACTGGACTTCGTGTCTTCCATTCTAATGTTTACACAGCTTACGTATCCCATGAGGGATATCCAAAAATTGGACCGATCCACAACAAGCGAAATAACGAACATCTTTTTGGCGACATGAAAATGTGCTGGGGGTTTTACATGCAAGGGTAAATAGTGTGCAATCCCACAACTGCCTAGGGTGACACTACCTACTACATATGTGTAGTGGTCACTATGTGTAGCTGTGGCTGCACCAAACCAGTAGGCCAAGTATGGCTGTATTTGGTGGACGTTCAGGTACAGGAGCAGGTTGTGTGATGTGGAGGGGATGCTGGGTAGTCCATTATGCATCCAGTTGTGTTGCATTTGTTATGGCCAGTTCCATCAGGACCAATCTGTGGGTATGTGCCGGTGACATGTCTATCGATTTGTATCGCACATTTCAATATTCATATGTTAATGGGATTGTGTTCTAAGGTATGGCCTGTCTGCTTGTATTGCAGCTATTTATACATGTGTTTGTGTTTCTTTCAGCTTCAAGCGCTGCTCCCTCATACACCTCCAATTCACCTATTCTGCATACGACACAGTATCATCTTGGAGGATTGTACCATTACCCATCCCCCCACACACATAGATTCCTCACACCCCATACATCACTGCTTTGGTTGTTGGCCCATGACACACCCAGAGTAACACATTGAATACCCTACATATGTCAGGTACCTGTATGGATGCGTGGACTACCCTGCCATGTTTGCTTTCCACATGCTATACCTCACGCACATAGGTACACACCCATACATAACTTTCATTACATGGTTGGTTTACCCGGGTACTACCCATTCAACTGTGACACATCCTGACAAGTCCGGCTTGTACCACTGATTTCCGGATTTTGGCAGCCTGTTCTACTCATTGGTAGGATGCTACCTTTTCCTATGTCCAGGATGGGATATATTTTGTACACATATCCGACTGTACTGGACAACACAGTCAACGGTATGGATAATACTGTTCCTTTCAGCCAACATGCTTCCTTATTGTTGTAGCTGTTTATATGCTCCTTCTGTTTCGTTTACATGCTTATTCTATTTCCTATCACATTTGGTATGTGAAATACGGACATACCTTTTGTATGTGACTATTACATGCCTTGTGGGATATGATTCGGACATACGGTCGCTAGATATCTACATTTATCGTGTATTTTGTTATGGACACATCTGCCCAGCTGTGTACCCTCGCTCACATTATGGGTCAGCTGGTGACCCTCACCATTGGGCTGGACGTACCTACTGGCGGCTCGCTAACATATGATACGTTTCACTTCCACTTGGTATAGCTACACGTCCCCATATTCCAATTATAGCTAGTCAAGATGTTTCTAACACCTTCCCAGCAAGAACAATGAAAACACTTATGATTTGTATTTTACAAGATTCATATTGTTTCAGTGAATTTTATAGTTTTTATAAGATTGCACACAATTTTGAAAACACATATTGCACTTTAAATAAGTTGTATAGATGAATTACTAAATGAAAGGATATAGATTTGAAATCTAGGAATGAAGTGAAGTAATATTTAAAAAGTTGTATGTTTTTAACCTTATATGATTACTTATATTAATGATAGTATTTGATTGCTACTGAAAGCAGGTTTTTAAGGAAGGCATTGCCTTTTTAAAAAAATCGGGACATTGTCTAATTGATTAATTAATCCATAATTGTATTTAAGCACTTGCTTCACACATGTTATTGTTTCACTTGAAAAAGCTTGGAAGAGTCCGAGCGAAAGCGCTTGTACTACAGGCTGTCGTTGGTTTGCTTGGAATAAAGAAGATTTTTTAACAGCTTAATTTGAATTCTTGCCTCTGCTCTGCAGTTTGGATAAGCTCTTATTTGGTTTTGTTCATCCATCCACGCTTTTGGGTTTGTCAGTGACTGGTCTCCATGGCTGCCGAAGCGGAGGCGTTTAACCCAGCGGTAACACCACGAGTTTTGAAAGACACAGCAACTGAACTTCCGGTTTCACGTGCGGAGTTCAACCAGGTTCTGGCCATGCTGTCGGAACTAAAAGGGTTGTTAAAAGTGAACAATAGGACCGACTCGCTTTCTACATCTAGCCAGCAAGGTTTTGGTACTCAGCAGCAAAAAACTCCATCTTTAAGTGTAATTATGCAGAATGGTCCACAAGCTGTCCCCAATTCAGGCAGCGCTTCGGAGGAGGTTAATGTTTGCCCTAATGCTCCTAGGGACTGTACAACACGAAAGAAGACTTCCAAGGATAGATGTAAGGATTTCAGTTTTTCGAATTGGGCGAACCAGCAGTTTACTTTTAACAAAGGTACTGTCTCTCAAAATAATACCATTGCCATTGAATGAAAAAACAAACTTTACTCTTTGAAAAGTAACCAACTGGAGATTGACTATCTAAAAGAGTGTGTTAAAGTAAAACGCATCCCTAAAGGGTTGCATTTTTATAAATTTCCGAACCATGTTAAATCTGGAACTGCTTATTATAATAAATTATGTGAGATTTTTGATAGGGCCGGAATTGAAGTTTTACAACTTATGATATGTGAATATGAAGCTAAAGCCAAAATATTAACGGATGAATTAAATGTATTGAACCAAGCTGTTACTGCAGATAATGCATTTTCTATGTTTAAACATGATTATGATAAAGTGTTTTACGATGTTGATCAGTTTTGTGGGAAGGTAATTAACAGAAAAATTAGAAAGTTGGAAAGAGATTTGCATGACTATAGGGAAGGTTTAGCCTATCCCTGTATCGATAGGGCCAGAAGTGGACCAAGGCTAGATAGTGTGAATTGTAATGAGAGAGATGAAGTTTTTCCCAATGATTCTAATGACCCCCCCTCCCCCGTAGAAGTGAGAGACTTGCAGAAAAAGGTAAAAAGCAATGCAATCAGGATTTTTACCAACACCCTGGGAGAACCGGGGCATGGGGGCAGAAACACCAGAAGTCAGTGGGAGGTTGGAACAACAAGCACTTCTAACCCCCAATTTACCAATTATGGAAAATCATTTAACCACAGCTAATTTCAACCGGACAGAGCTTGCTTTGTCGAGTCCTACTAAAAACATCACTGTTATTAAGGAAGGTAATTGCACTTTATACAAAAGATATGATTTCACTATTTACAACTATACGGATGTTGAGATGAATGATGTAGCATTCAATATTTTTATTAAAGGGCTTCAGTTTGTCCCTAGTAAAAACTTGGATGTAGCAGCCCTGTTAGTTGAACTTAAATTGTTTACTAGGGGCCTTAATTTGAAGCATTTATTTAAGGGCAATTCCTTCAACAGTGTAGGACTCATTAGGATTGTGCTCAGGATTTTTTTTTTTTAAAACAAGTTTATTGTTTTTAACATACAAGAGAAATATCATAACAATTTTATACAAGTAATTAAAATAGATATGATTATAACATTCAACAAAATAACCAAAGTATTTACAAAGACATCCACTACAATCAGATCAATTAATTAAACTAAAATACCATGCTATTGAAGTTAAGATTTTTTAACAAGTTTTGTAAAGTATCCCATATAATATAATAAGATGTTTTTCTAGTAGTTCTTGATTTTATTGTCATCAATTCCATATGGCACACTATAGTCATAACATTTTTAAATTCATTGAACGAAGGAGGTGTATCTGAAATCCAATTTCTGGTTATTATTTTTCTAGCCACTGCTAGAATAGACCATAACAAGGGAAGCTTAACCTTTTTAACACTTTGAGGTACAGGTGTGTTGAATAATATAAGAGATTTAGAAATAATGAAATTATCTGTAAAAAGAGCCTGCAAAAAATCATTGATTGACTTCAAATATTCTTTCAATTTTATACAGTCATAAAACATATGAGCCTAGTCAGCATTAATTTCTACATTACATCTTTTACATAGATTATCTTTATTATTTATTTTATTCATCATCAAAGGTGTATAAAAGGATCTATGTAAAAATTCCATGTAAAAAGTCTCCAGACAATGGAAGACGTAGTTTTATAGGCAGATTCCAATATATATTGTTTATCTTGTTGATTTGGTGGGTCACCATTAATGGAAGTGAAATAATTCCAGTAGGTATCTACACTGTAAAAAGTTTCTTGTCTGATAATTTTATGTATATATGAAAGCTTACCTTTATCAGAAACTTTATGTTGTAAATTTAATATCAAGTAATCAATCAGTGTTGGAATAGATTCTTTAACTGTTATAGACATTAGATCAATTTTATTAATGAGATGTTGTCTAAAGGTCTGAACTTCTAACCAACAAGTTTCTCTCAGATCAAATTCTTGTTTTAAGAAATCTAGATTTTTTAACTTTATTCTCAGATAGCAACTGATACCAGTACTTTAGATCATTATCTGTAGCTAAATGAGTTCTTTCAGAAGTGGATGACAAAAGCATACCTCGAGAATACATTATAGGGAATATAATAAAATTCCATTCCTTATATTTAGGATGCATGAATATAAAATTACGATAACTAATAATAATGTTTAATGGATAACTAACTATATATTTAGGTGTAATAGGTGAAGTACAAAATTCTTTTAGTAACCATAGCATGGAGTTATTTACAATCATATTTTTATGTGTTAAGGAGATTTTCATGAAGTGAATACTAATTAGTTCGCAGTAATCTTTCCATTTTGCGACATATGACTGATCTATTAACAAAGTAATAACTTTTACAATAGAAGAGATAGTATATAAGTTAAAGTCTGGACAAGAAATACCCCCTTGAGACCAGCTATTAGTATGTTTCTTTAATGCAATCCTAGGTCTATTAGGTGCCCATAGGAAATTTAACATTAGTGCATTTAATTTCTTGACAATTATTTTTGTAGATGGGAGTATTATTGATTGTATTAAGTATAATATCTTGGGGAATATTATCATTTTAATAATTGTAAGTCTCTTCTATAGTAAAACACATATTATTCCAGGTATTGAAAAGATTTTGTATATTAAGAAGACAGGTATTATAATTATTATGTATAATAGATTTAATATCTTTAGTTAATATTATACCTAGATAAGTTATCTGACCTGAATTGGATACATATTTAGTAAAATCATTAATGAGAACATTTTTTCGTGTATATATAGGTAGTATTTTAGTTTTTTCTTCATTGAATATTAAACCAGAAATACTTTTAAAAATCATCATTTTATCAAATAGAGACTGCATAAAAGAATTAGATCCTGCTGATGTAATTAGAACATTATCTGCAAAGAGTTGAATTTTAGATGTTGTATTTTCATCTATTTCAAATCCCTCTATATCAGTACTATTTCTGATCAGATTAGCCCAAGGCTCCATTACTAAAGTGAATAATAGTGGAGAGAGTGGACACCCTTGTTTTGTACCTTTAAAAATGGGTATTTTTTGTGAGACATATGTTCCTATCTTAATATAAGCCAATGCTCCTTTGTATAGATGCTTAATTAGATTTACAAATGCATCTGAGAAGTTTGTGCACTTCAGTAAGATAAACAAGTAGTCCCAACTTACTGAATCAAATGCTGAACTTATATCGAGACTAATAAGTGTTAAATCTTTCTTTCTCCTATTTGCAAAATCAATTAATGTTAGAGTTCTCCTTATATTATCAAAAGTATTTCTATTTACAATGAAGCCTGTCTGATCTATATCTATAATGCCAGGGATGATTGTCTTCAATCTATCAGCAAAAATACTCATAAACATTTTATAATCAACATTAAGTAATGAAATGGGTCGATATGAAGTACATCTAGTTGGGTCTTTATTAGGTTTTAAAATTGGCGAAATAAATGTGTATTGCCAAGATGGGGGGGTTATTAGCTCATTTTGGGCCAAAATAAAAACCTTATGTATTAATGAGTATGTACTTTTAGAAAGAATTTTATATATCTCTGGTATAATACCATCATTACCTGGTGCTTTGTTTGATTTAAGCTTGTTTATTTGTGTAACAACCTCTGTATATGAAATACTTTTATCCAATAGTTTAATCTGTTGTTTATTAAGTTTTTTATTCATGTTTGTAGTTATAAATTCCTTTATTTTATCTTTAGGTTCCATGTTAATGTTATTATGATTAATTTTGTGAAAGTGATTTCTAAATTCATCTAGTATTTCTGGTAAACTAGAAGCATTCTTCTTTTTCCTTAGAGAGAAAATTTCTTTGATATGATTTTGCTTATTCAACCTTTTTGTTTTGTTTTTAAGTCTATGTAAGTATTTGGGGCTTATTGAGTAAGACAAAAACTTGTATTTCTCTAAAGTTATTTTAACTTTATGAGTTAAAATGTCTTTGTATTTCTCATTTAGTTTGTTTATTTCTTCAATGACTTTCTTATCCATAATATTTTCTTTATTATTATGTTTATAAGAGTCTAATTTACTTTGAATATCTAACAATTCCTTATTCCAAGATTTCCTTTTATTATTATACCATCTGATACTTTGTCCATATAAATATGATTTTAAAGCATCCCAAACATAAACAATGGAGACTTCAGGAGTATTATTTATGTCTAGAAAATGTTGTACTTCTGAAAGTATATATTCTTTATAGTATTTTAGTTGAGTTAAGTATGCTGGTATCCTTTTGATCTGAACATTGTAAGTATTTTTTATCATGAACTCAAAACAATTGAATTATGATCAGATATAGGACATGAAATGATTTTAGAGTTAATTAATTCTGTTACCATCTGGTTAGAAATAAAGACTTTATCTATTTTTGAATAAGTTTTGTATCTGTTAGAAAAAAAGGTGTATGGTAATAATTTTGAGTCTATCTGATTATTAATATCATTTAAATGATAAGAATTAACAAAATCCTTTAAATGTTTTGCATTAGATGTAATTTTCCTTTTTCCTATAGTAGTAGTATCATTTTCATGTAGGATACAATTAAAGTCACCTGCCAAAATAATATCTCCTATAGAGAATGATATGATCTTATCAAGATGGTATTTCACTGTATTAATACCAATTCCAGGTATCCAATATACATTGATTAATGTATAAGTTTTCCCATTAATTTGTATTGTAACCATACAAAACATTCCTTTATCATCTTGATAGGACTTAATAGTTTTAGGAATGGGCATACTTTTATTCCATAAAATAGCCACTCCTCTTTTTTTCTGAGTGTGCTCTGAACTAACCAATACTGTATATTTATTTGTGGCTAATTTATCAATATCTTTTTTCATGAGATGCGTTTCTTGAAGGAATACTAAGTTGGCCTTATGTAAATTAATGTATCTTATTAGGCTTGCCCTTTTACACGGGTTATTCAGTCCATTAATGTTTAAAGAAATTCCTTTTAGAGAAGTCATTTGGCATTTTTAAAACATATAAAACTTATAATCAAAATAACAATTAACAAAATAAATAATGTTATACCTCCTCCTTTAGGTGTACCTTTAAATATAGCTGTATTTATTGAATCTCTTATGGGATTTTGTATAAGATTCAATTTTGTTTGTAGTGACAATGAGCTTACAAAATGTATTGTGGGTGTCAGAACTATATACATACAACAGTGAACAAAAGAAAATGATGTAAGGATTAAACCTTGTACCCAGCCTGGAGTTAAAATCTCCAACTTAGAGTAGTACATACTACTCAAGTTAACCCCCTACCCTAAGCAGCAGTACCTCAGCTGCCACCTTATCAATTTAATACTAGTTATTATTAACTTAAATTAACAACTTTCAATTAGATTATCTGGTAAGACAAAGCTACACATTTCATAAATCAGCATCATATAAACAAATAGAAATTTTTAAAAACAATTCATACTGCTATGTACATCTATTTAATATAATACATTTATATTCAAATAGCATTCAAATAAATTTGATATTAGGAACCAAGAAGAGAGAAAGAAATAAAAGAAGTGAGAAAGGGAGAGAGAGAAAAAAAAAGGAAGGCATATCTACATATTAATTTATTCAAAGTTTGTAAAAATAAGTTCTGATGTTCATTTAAAATCAATAACTTAGGCTATTATGGTTCAGACATTACATATGTTAAGATGCACCTATTTTCTGTCATAGAAATGCAGTTCACAGCTTCCAAAAGACTTTAAATTACTTGTATCAGAGCTTTTTTCTCATACTTATTATTGCCAATAAAATAAAATATTATATTTATAGAAATTGTTATAAATCATACTGCATAGCTATGTAAATTCTCAGAAATACTTGCATTATTGTGAAGAAAGCCATCTGTATTTTGTATATCTGAACTGCTGCTTTAAAATATGTCACATGACAACTTCTTCCAAGATAGAGTCATAAAGATATTTATGCTTGTCAGTCAGATAAATCAAATGAATTATAGCAATGTATATGTTTAAATCATAAGTTTTTTACATGCATTAATATGTTGCAGTCAAGTAAACTTTCAAAAACACATGTATAAATGTTTCACTTTCTATGCCTTCTAAAATATCACATTTGCTTACTATGAGATACTGAATCATTTAAAATCATTATAACTTTCATATTTTATAAAATATAACATGAATAAATAAGTAGTTATAAAAGATAACTCACATTTAAATTTTATAGAGTTTATTTTCCATCGCAGAGTCGCATTTGCAGCAGTTCTACTTCCTGGTAGAGTGTTCTTCATGAATCTGCGATGTGTCAGTGTGAATTCAGGGGTCAAAGTTCAAATTGATTGCATTCAGCTTCTCTGCGTGAATTCTGAGTGTTGAAGCTTTTAAAACAACTTGAGGACACTATTCACGAGGTAACCCACATCCCAAATTGTCTCCCTTAACATTCTGGCGGGAATTTTGTTTAAAACAAGTGACTGACATTCATTTAGCAATATAAATGAAGCTAAACATAGCAAAACCTTTGCGAAGTATTTTACAAGTTATTACAGCCTCTATGAAAGTGAAACTAAGCCCACAGTTATTAATATGTAATAGAACTAATTATTTATGCCCCAATTCAATTTTTATACAAATCTTATTATTTACTGTATCAGTATGATCAAAAGCATGTGAATATACTAATATGAAAGAATATAAAGAGAGAGAGAGCAGAGAAAAAAAAAGAGAGTAGAAAATAAAAAGAGAGTAAGAGAAAAGATAAAAAAATAAAAAAGGAAGCTATAAAAAGTATCTACAGTGGAATATTACTTGCTGTTTATATTAATAAAGATGGATATGAAACATTATTTACTATAATTAATTAAAGCATGACAAATTATTTGTAAACAAGTATAAACAATATAATCAAGGAAGTATAATTAGCAATAGCATTTAAACAACATATATACTTTTTTACAAGGAATAAATAAGTTATTATTCCATTTATCATATTTTCATTACACTTCTCTCCCTGCCCTCCCCCACCCCTTACCCAATGCATAATCTAAATAGAATGTCATTGTTTAAAATAAAAGAAAAAAAAGAAAAAGAAGAAAAAAAATGTATCAAGTTACAAACCTTAGTTCTCTTTGTCAGAAAGAGAAACATATAGAATGATAGCTTGTTATTAGTTCCTCAGATATTATGACTGATTATGAAACAAAACAGTTCTTTGTACACAGAAAATAACTTTGATTAAATCTTTTTCAGAATATTTGTGGCTTTCTGAAAATGTAGTAACTATATTTAAAAAGATTAATAGTGAAGAAAAAAAGAGTGAGAGAAAAAAAAGAAAAAAACATAGAACAAATCATTTGTTTTTTAGTCTCTTTTTCTTCTCTGAAGTCTTCCATGAAGTTTCTGTTACCAACCTCTTTAATGAAGGACTAGCCCATTCCATTTCCTCTATTTTATCCAAAATCTTATTTTTTTTGATAAACAGCAATGCAGAGTCTAAGTCCTCAAAAATTTTAGGACCATCAGGAAGGAAGATTTTTAGCTTAGCAGGAAACAGAAGATAGGTTTTAAACTGTGCTTTCTTAAGCTCCCTTATTAATGGCAGAAAAACTTTTTTTTTAGTTATTACCAAGGAAGAATAGTCATTGTCAAAACGCACAGTTGCCTCATTAATTTTAACAGGAGCTTTAGCCCAAGCAGATTTAAGTACCATCTATTTATCAAAAGATGATAGAAATCTAACTATAACTGATCTAGGATACTTTTTGTTAGAGTTAGTATTAGCTATAGATCTATGGGCTCTTTCGATACCAAAAGAGAATGCTTCTGGCAAGTCTAAAGTTTTAGGGAGCCATGTTGTTAAAAAAGAAGTAATATTGTTACCTTCAATATTTTCTGGCAGTCCAAAAATCCTAATGTTATTGCGCCTAGATCTATTTTCCAGGTCATCAAGCTTTGTTTGTAGATGTGTATTTTGTTTCAGCAAAAACTCAATGTTGATTTCCTCTTCTTGGATTCTATTCTCCATGTCAATTACAGTCTCTTCTATGCCTGTAATCTGGGTCTTCTGTTGTTGCAAGTCTATATGTAACAAGTCTATTTGTTTTGTAGTTTTTTCTATGAAGGTATCAATTTTAGTATCCGGTTTATCCATCTTAGCAGTAAGTTGCTGGATTGTAGATATCAGAGACTGAAGTTCTTTCTTGATGCTGGAATCTTGAGAATTTGTCTTACTGGAACTCATTTCAAACAGAGAAACTGACAGGGAAATTTCCAAGGTGATTTCTGACAGGAATATTATTAAAATTTTCTTTTGTTTTTAGATATTATTCAAGAAATAGATAAACCAAACATATTTAGAAAGAAAATTACTTCATAAATTAATTTTTAAAGTAATTATTTCCTGTCAGTGCAGTGAAATTGGTGGAGCTGAAGAAATCTGCTGCTATCCTGTGTTCATCCTTGGCCACGCCCTGTGCTCAGGATTTTTGAAGATCTGGTAGAACAAGATTTGCGTAACCTTTCTTCTAATGGGCCTGGATCATTCTGTAACAACATGAACATGAACGAAATTGACTTTATCAGACTCTTGGCAAAGGAATGCGTAAGAATTATGAAACCTGACAAGGGTGGGGGGGGGTTGTTTTGATGTACGATTCCAATTATGAGGCCCATATACACCATTTGTTGCAAGACGAGGATCAATACGCTCTTGTCTCTCGAAATGAATACAACATAGCGGTGGCTAAAATAAAATATTTGCTATCTGATAATCTGCTACAAGGAGCTATAAATGAAAGACTTTATAATTATCTCTTTGTCAACAAGCCCAGGATCCCTGTTCTATTTGGAATTCCCAAAATCCATAAAGGGACGGACCCCCTAGCTTTCAGACCCATAGTAGCGGGTGCAGAGAGCATAACTGAGCCACTAGGAAAATTTATGGACTTTATCACTAAACGATATATTTCTGTGTTGAGCCATGTATGCAAGGATTCTTGGGAATTTTTGAAGACCTTCCCAATTAAAGATTGCCCTCCTGATGCACTCATGGTTACCATAGATATTAAGGATTTATTCCCCAGCATTCCCCATGATGTTGGACTTGATTGGTTTGGTGATTTTTTCAATAATGAAACCAACCTAGGTAACAACCTCACAAATTTAGTTGTGGAGCTAATGAGAACAGTGCTTGAAAATAACTTTATACTTTTTAATGGGGAATTATTCAAACAACGAAAGGGAGTGGCCATGGGAGCTTCCTGCGCGACCATATATGCAAACGTGGTCCTGCACCAATGGGAACATGCTTACATCTTCACACCACCCTGGACACAATATGTCATTCACTACCATAGATATTTGGATGACATATGTATAATTTGGGGAGGCACGGAAAACGAATTGACTGCATTTCTGGATTACATCAATGCAACTACTCAGTTTTTATGCTTTACACATTCTGTTAGTAGAGAAGAAATTCATTATTTGGATGTCACCATCTACAAGGATTTTTTGATAGGTGGTTTCCAATCTAAAATCTAACGTAAACCGACCTTCTCAAACTCCCTATTGCATTTTGATAGCTTGCACCCTTTTTATCAAAAAAAGGGAATAGTAAAGGGGCAGTTAATTAGAGCCTCCAGAATGTGCAGTAAACTGGAAGATTTCCATCAGGAAATTTCCAAGTTACACAATATGTTTCTAGAGCGTGGGTATCCTCAGGACCTGTTAACAGCACTAACAATGGAGGTTTGTAAGCAAAGGGACTCTTCTTACGCACCATTATTAGGTGATGGTTCTGCTATGATATCTTCATCTTTAATAACAAAAACGGGGCAAACTAACAATAGTTTTGTATACACCTTTTCAAATAACTCTATTGAAATAGAGCACATAATCTCAAAATATTGGTCTGTCCTGTCAACTAATGATGATTTGAAGGCCACCACCCCTTATAAACCTCAATTTGTTAGGAAGAGAGGCTCAAATCTCAAAGAAATATTTGAGAGAAGACAGCATTTGCAAGGGAATGGACAACAATCCCGCAGGGGTACTTACAAATGTGGAGCTTGCAAACAGTGCTGCATGGTTCTGAATGATTCACATATTTATTTGAAATCACGAAAAATGAATATTCAATCACATGGTTTTTTTTCATGTGGCACCAGGGGGGGTTGATATATTTAGGAGTATGCATCACCTGCAACAGTTTTTATGTAGGGAAAACCGAAAGGGAATTTAGAAGAAGGTTATATGAACATCTGTATGAAATTGAAAAAAAGAAAGAAAACAATGCCTTCTATAAACATTCCCTGAAGTGTCCCAACTATAAGTTAAAATTTTTAGTACTCGAGCAGGTTATTCCGAATGTGAGAGGGGGGGACTGGGAAGCTACCTTAGAATATAGGGAGTTAGTCTGGCAGCTTAAACTGGACGCAGGTAGAACACCTTGGCTAAATGACACTCTGAGCATAAGTTCTGCTTTAAGATTAAGAAGGGCTAGACTCTGATAGCACCTAGTTTGGGATCTTTTCAACCTTTTTGAACTAGTCCGGGTACCTCAATTTGTTAAACACGTCCTCGTATTCCAATTATAGCTAGTCAAGATGTTTCTAACACCTTCCCAGCAACAACAATGAAAACACTTATGATTTGTATTTTACAAGATTCATATTGTTTCAGTGAATTTTATAGTTTTTATAAGATTGCACACAATTTTGAAAACGCATATTGCACTTTAAATAAGTTGTATAGATGAATTACTAAATGAAAGGATATAGATTTGAAATCTAGGAATGAAGTGAAGTAATATTTAAAAAGTTGTATGTTTTTAACCTTATATGATTACTTATATTAATGATAGTATTTGATTGCAACTGAAAGCAGGTTTTTAAGGAAGGCATTGCCTTTTTAAAAAAATCGGGACATTGTCTAATTGATTAATTAATCCATAATTGTATTTAAGCACTTGCTTCACACATGTTATTGTTTCACTTGAAAAAGCTCGGAAGAGTCCGAGCGAAAGCACTTGTGCTACAGGCTGTCGTTGGTTTGCTTGGAATAAAGAAGATTTTTTAACAGCTTAATTTGAATTCTTGCCTCTGCTCTGCAGTTTGGATAAGCTCTTATTTGGTTTTGTTCATCCAGCCACGCTTTAATGTTTACACAGCTTACGTATCCCATGAGGGATATCCAAAAATTGGACCGATCCACAACAAGCGAAATAACAAACATCTTTTTGGCGATATGAAAATGTGCTGGGGGTTTTACATGCAAGGGTAAATAGTGTGCAATCCTGCAACTGCCTAGGGTGACACTACCTACTACATATGTGTAGTGGTCACTATGTGTAGCTGTGGCTGCACCAAACCAGTAGGCCAAGTATGGCTGGATTTGGTGGACGTTCAGGTAAGGGAGCAGGTTATGTGATGTGGAGGGGATGCTGGGTAGTCCATTATGCATCCAGGTGTGTTGCACTTGTTATGGCCAGTTCCATCAGGACCAATCTGTGGGTATGTGTCGGTGACATGTCTATCGATTTGTATCGCACATTTCAATATTCATATGTTAGTGGGATTGTGTTCTAAGGTATGGCCTGTCTGCTTGTATTGCAGCTATTTATACATGTGTTTGTGTTTCTTTCAGCTTCAAGCACTGCTCCCTCATACACCTCCAGTTCACCTATTCTGCATACGAGACAGTATCGCCTTGGAGGATTGTACCATTACCCATCCCCCCACACACACAGATTCCTCACACCCCATACATCACTGCTTTGGTTGTTGGCCCATGACACACCCAGAATAACACATTGAATACCCTACATGTGTCAGGTACCTGTATGGTTTTGTGGACTACCCTGCCATGTTTGCTTTCCACATGCTATACCTCACGCACATAGGTACACACCCATACATAACTTTCATTACATGGTTGGTTTACCCGGGTACTACCCATTCAACTGTGACACATCCTGACAAGTCCGGCTTGTACCACTGATTTCCGGATTTTGGCAGCCTGTTCTACTCATTGGTAGGATGCTACCTTTTCCCATGTCCAGGATGGGATATATTCCGTACACATATCTGACTGTACTGGACAACACAGTCGACGGTATGGATAATACTGTTCCTTTCAGCCAACATGTTTCCTTATTGTTGTAGCTGTTTATATGCTCCTTCTGTTTCATTTACATGCTTATTCTATTTCCTATCACATTTGGTATGTGAAATATGGACATACCTTTTGTATGTGACTATTACATGCCTTGTGGGATATGATTCGGACATACGGTCGCTAGATATCTATATTTATTGTGTATTTTGTTATGGACACATCTGCCCAGCTGTGTACCCTCGCTCACATTATGGGTCAGCTGGTGACCCTCACCATTGGGCTGGATATACCTACTGGTGGCTCGTTAACATATGTTACGTTTCACTTCCACTTGGTATAGCTATCTAAACTGCATTGGACTACGGCCACACGGTCTTCCATGTCATTTGTTCATGGGATAGGGACCCGTTATTCCCTGCTGAGAATTTGTGTTTGCTTCTTCACTTTGTGTTCGCAGGAACTTTCTTGCATGCTTTGCATACATTTCAGTATCCACGGACACTGACAGATGTGATTAATATCTTGCAACTTGTTATATGCAAGCATTTTAGGTTGCACGTCAACAGCTGCCATTTCCGTGCCTCCGTGCAGCACTTCGACACACGCCCTACGCACTAGCGGTCCTTTCCTGTGCATGTGGCTGTGGTGGCAGCGCGCGTTCATTAATATGCATTTAGTGCTACTGCGCCATCTTCACGCCGCACTGTCAGCGCAAGCCTACCACCGTCCTTGCGCCGAGCTTCATGAATCCCGGGGCAAGTGTATAAAATGTAGTTAACAGTGATAGCAAAAGCTCACCCAATCCACAAAACGCTACATTCCCCTAGGTGTCTGCCTATTCATATTGCACTATATAGTGCACCAAATATTCAGAGGAACCTGCACATCCAAATGAAAAACCAGATTGGAACTCGGTGCCAATAGGCCATATAACATACAATATAATCCTAAAGGCCAAACCAGCCCTGAAAAATTGAATTGTTGCTATCCCTGACAGCAAAATATTTTTTATATAACTAGAATGAATAGGTACAGTTCTATGCACAAAACCCTTTGGCTCATACAGCTTGACACAGCATCACTTCGATCAATAAATTGTTGAGATAAAAAAAAAAATAAAGGACAGTCTCAATGGTGGCCATAAATGAAAACATATCATTCATGTCCAAATAGTTCAAAATCAGGCCCAAACTGTTTATATATATTTTTTATACCTGGCAAATGCTTGAGCCATATCAATTAGTGGAACTAGAATGTTAGCATACCACAAACAAATTGTTGTTATCTGTAAATATCCAGACCACCACAGATAAATATTAAGTTAGGCTGGTGAATATGTCAACACACCCTGTTCAAATAACATGACATAACCCTCAGTTAGACAACCATCTGTTTGAGTAACATCCAGTGTTTTAAAGAATAGCATCCATATGACAATGAGTAGAAACGGCCCAAATGTTATCAGTATATATCTCACATAAACCCTATACAAGTAATGAGAACATATCATTTAAATCAAAATGGTTCCAAATCAGACCCCAAACTATTCTCATATGTTGAACCTGACAAGTACTTGGACTCTTAGTTAGTTAACAAAGAATATAGACATGTTAAGGGTAAACTGTTAAGCCTCTAAAAAGCATATAGACTGCCATACATGCAGTGTAATACAAAATAGCACACATATAATGATGAATAGAGATGTCCAAAAAATTATCAATATATATCTTAGCCAAGCACTATACAAATAAATTCTTGTTAGCCCTCAATATAAGTAAAGAATCAGCAAAACACACATCATAATTGTGAAGTAAATATCCAAGATGGTGCTACAAGAGAATAACATGCACATCATCATGATGCCAAACTGTCACTGAAATATTTAGTATATCTCTCAGATGGAAAATTCTTTGTTAAATAATAGTTCAGACACAAATGATATTAAACAAATAGTTAAAAATGTTCACAAGTATGTCCAAATGTGATATAGATTAAAATTTCTTGAAAAAAAACAAATAGCTGATCATATTGTAAAGGTCCTCGGCAACAAAGTAGCCCAGATTGTATTTAATACTTAAGCACACCAAAGCTATGTAACCAAGCAGACCTGTCATAAAATGTTTCTTAAAAGGAAAGATTGCTGTATCGTAAAATCCTAGGCAGCAACATGGCCCAGAGTATCTTTAATACATACATCCATCAGAGCTATATGATCGAACAAACATGTCCTGCAGACCGCAAGGCAAATAGGCTCACAGTGATGTCCAAAACGTAATAGAAATGAAAATTAGTTGTAAATACAATTAGCTGTTCATGTTGAGAAAACCCTCAGCAACAATTTGGCCCAGAATATATTTACTGCATGAACACACCAAAAACTGTATAACCAAACAAGCATGTCATAAAAAGTTCTTCGAAAACAAAGATTTGCTGTATCGGAAAAACTTCAGCAACAAAATGAGCCCAAGTGTCTTTAATACATAAATAAGCCAAAACTGCGAGTCCAAGTAAACATCTCCTACAGTTCATAAGCTGTATATAATAGGCTGTATGTAATGTGTACTTGTTAAACTAAAATCAAATAAGCATAGGAAGTGGTTTGCAAGGACAGATGAATAAACAGCTAAGCCCACATACTGATCAGCAACCCAATAAATTTGCATAGAGAATCCCCTCTGTGGTGTATATAGTCCAAAAATATCTATAAGGTTCACCAAACGAGGAAGAAAATATACCTCACCCATCGTTGTAACCAAGAATACAATAAGACCTTTAGCCTAATCAAAAAATGAGCATAAGGCAACGCAACAGAGTCCCTTCAAATGATTAGAAATGTGGTTGTAGACAGCTGTGATGAAATAATAACTTAGCAAAATGAAGATGAGTGGAAAAAAGTAGGAAATCTATGAAAAATTTTAATCCCAAAATCAAATAAATAGGGTAAATCCTTCCATGCAGCTCTGATGTAGAGGCAACCCCCATACAGTGCCAACAGTGAAAAAAAACAGCATGTAGTACTCATTTAAACTCCTCGCAAGTACGGCAAGTGCCAAGGCCCAGAAAAACAGACAAAACTAGAAAATAGAGCCAGCACCAAATGGAGGGTTTCCAAATAAAGTAAATTTATTACATAAACATATCCAAAGCAACTGAGGGAGTCAAACACCCCCAGTAAAGCACAAACGTGCTCTGGAAAAAAGAAGCAAACCAGTTTTGGCTATATTAGCCTTTTCAGTGCACAAACCAGAGTAGTGAAAAAAGAAGAAAGTACATCAGAGCATCAGTATTTATAGCATCTTAAAGACATAGCAATCAAATTAATATGTACTAATTGGATTTCCTTGTAAACATATTGAAAGGTGTTCATTCAGACCAGGGCTGAAAAGACCACCCAATTTGATTATCCATTTTCTTTCTTTGTTATTAAGAATTGTGTGCCAAGCACATTCGAGGGACCTGTCCCCTTTGATTTTGTCAATGACCATAAAATAAAAGGAGGCAGATGGTGCTTCAATGTATGTTTATAAAGTGCACTAGAAAGTTTGTGATTCCTTATGTCACTCGTGTTCAGAAATCCTGATATGTAATGGTCTGGATGTCTGACCCACATAAAAAGCTGAGCAGGGGCAGGAGGTCAAATACACCACCCAATCAGAACCACAATTGGCCAAAAACTTTATATCAAAAACTTTATCAGTATTTGGACTAGTGAACTCATTAATTGCTTCTTTTTTCAGAGCACTTTTGTGCTTTACTGGGGGTGTTTGACTCCCTCAGTTGCTTTGGATATGTTTAAGTAATAAATTAATTTTATTTGGCAACCCTCCATTTGGTGCTGGCTCTATTTTCTAGTTTTGTCTGTTTTTTTTAGGCCTTGGCACTTGCCATACTTGTGAGGAGTTTGGACTGAGTACTACATGCTGCTTTTTTCACTGTTGGCACTGTATGGGGGTTGCCTCTACATCAGAGCTGCATGGAAGGATTTACCCTAGTAAATCTTAGTTTGGACTGAGTATATTTACCATGACAATGGCATGGGTACCAGGGAAAGGAGGAATCATTAGATAACACGGATACTTTTACTTTAAGTGCCTTCATGGCACTGCCATCAGTATTAGGATTGGGGTGTGTGTGTGGGGGGGTGGAATCACTAGACACCAGTGATACATATTACTAAAATGTCATAATGGGTACAAACATCAGTATGAGGATTAAGGGGTATGGGGGAGCACTAGACACCAGGAATACATAGTAGTAAAGTGCAAGTGTGGAGCATAGAATGTTACATATTCAAAATAAGAAACATTCTTTGTAATGAAGTACAGTTAAGAGCTGTTCTTCCTCAAACAGGCAGCCATTTCTGTGTTCATCTGTGATCACTGAAAGTGGTATAACCACATAAATCTATACTACTACTGCTACTACAGAGGGTTGGATGTGTTGCTCATGCATCCCAACTGCCCAGATTTTTGTCTCATATTTTTAGTCTGTTTCTTATAAAATTGTGGTTTTCTGGAAAGTCAATAATAAATTATTGAGGACTGAAGTCAGAAAATAATGGCAGACATTTGAGTTTCACACTTCATATCCTTCAGAAAATTCATGCTAATGCAAAACCTGTTATTCTATCAATTGTTTAAGTTTGTAAGAGCAGTATTTAAAAAGTGTTCCTATTTTTGCGCCTTTGTCCCAACATTATTTGTGACCTTGTCCAGATTTCTTGCTCTAAGAGGTTGAGAGGTATGGTGCTACTACAGAGATCCATGGGTCTATTTTAAATAATCAAAAGATGACTTTGTCGAATGGTATTTCCATCGAAAATACTGTTCAGCAAATTCACTCTTGTGGGGTGCTGTGCCCCCCACACCCCCCGCTAATTATATATACCAACTCTGATTTCACACTACAGTGAGGAAAGGGCAAATTTTCCAATATGCGATCACAATATTCAGAAGTCACTGAAAGGTATTTTCGATGGAAATACCATTCAGTGAATTCAACTTTCGATTATCTAATATAGACCCGAGATCTATATCTCTCAAATGTCTCTGATTTTGCATAATGTCCATGATTCTCTGTCTCTTTGCCCTTTCCCCAATTTTCTAATGTTTTACTGGGGATTGCAGATACATCAGTAAGGCTAGCCATTAGAGTTTTGTACTTCATATTATTCAGAAATCTCATGCTGATTCAAAACCTGTCGTTCTGTTTATTTTTAAGCTAATTAGAGTAATATTCAAAAGTTGTCCCTGGTTTTGTCCCCTCATTATTTTTGTCTATGTCAGGAATTTTCTATCAAAGATCCCTCACTAATCATGACAAAAGTAATTTTAAATAAAAAAAAAATGTATATTACACTACTATGATCAGTTTCCCACAGTTTTAGCTGGGCTCTTGCAACAGTTTTACAATTAAAAAGTCAAACCCATACCTGCAAAGAGAAAAATTTTTCCTGAATATTTGCATTCCCCCTTTCCCAACAATCATATGTATAGTTAACTAGAGATTACCAGAAAGCATTGCATCTGGTTGCTAGGAGCAACCGAATGCAATTGTTGCAGTGCTGTAGGCACTTAGACTGCACTGTTCATGTTTGTGGTTGTCTCTAGTTTCAAAGAGATTGTCAACAAAGAAAGCATTGTGAGTGGTTTGAGTTAGACTTCCTGGTAAAAGTAAGTTGGCTGGATGCTCATACTATTACTATGGTAAAAAAAGGCCATTTGCATGGCAGTACTCTCAGGGGCACAGCATTTTACAGCTGGAGCATGTGTACTTGCCTGTCCCAGTATGGCATCACATATGTTGAAGACTGTAACTAGCATATAAATGTGGAAAGAGAAAAGATGACTCAAAACGAGAACAGAGCAAGAATAATTCCAGTTTCCTTGTTTAGAGACTTCCCATCAAATAAATGAAGAAAAGCATGGAGTTGAGTAGAGGTCATGAGCACCACAATAAAACAATAATCCAAAAACAAAGATGAATGACCACCAGGGCTAAATAAAACCACAAAAATGTTAATATCAGACAAAAATAGTGAGTGCTTTTACAATACACTGATCGCTTTTTCAGACAGCAACTAACATTCTAAACAGACATTTAAAACTTTAGTAACCAATCAGCAGAAACCTAAACATAAATGTAATATTATTAAAGGAAAATACTTAAACAACATCATGAAACATCATAAAAAATCAAATATATACATTCTACTTACAAAGACCATACTCCATATTAACTAAACTTAAAATATATAAAAGTTTGATATAAATAACCTGAATGATAAAGTGCTTGTGCTTTTAAAGCTGGTTTCAATGACACTGCTTCATTAATGCCAGGGGGTTTATCAACTCTTAATTGTAAGATCCAAGTCTACTCTCGCAGTAGTGTCTTATTAATAAAATCTCCTCCTATAATGTCTGCCTGTATAACCTCTAAAACAAAAAATCTAAAAGTATGTTGAAAGCCAGTGTCATTTACATGTCCAGCTAATGCACTACAGATCTCACTATTCCAAATGTCACTACTGTGTTCAAGGACCCTCTCTTTGAACCACCAGTTCATCTTACCTACATAAAATGCACGGCAAACAGTGCAGAATGCATAGTAAATCACATTTTAGTAGTGCAATCAGCATAAAAATCAAATTCTATGGAAAAACCTAAAACTGCATGGGTATACCTGTAGCCTGAAATTATGTGATGACAAGCATTGCCATTCCAGCAGGAAAAAGTACCTTTACGTTGTGAAACTGGTAACAATGTAGTAGAATGTTTCCTATAGCAAAGTTGCCTTTTCAAAGAAAGAATATTCCTAAAGGAAAATCTCAGTACTTGATTACTGACCCCTCTAAGCTCAGCGTACGGATATAAAATGTACCCATGTCTCTTAATAACGTCACAGATAGCACTAATATTATTTGAATATGTAAGTGTAAACCTTGACTGTCTATTCTGTACCGGAGAGTGCCAGATCTCAGATCTAGCCATTGGTCTTGAAAAAAAATGGTTTACCCTCTCATTCCGCTCAGGTCAAACTTCAGATATACATGTATCAGTTTCTTCTTCTCTATATCCACTATTCAAAAAGTCAATTCCCAAAGTTGAAAAGGCACATGCTACCAAAGTGTTACCACCATGCAACCTCATTACTCTAAGAAGCTGCCCCTTAAGCACATTCCTAGAGATGTGTCAAGGGTGCATGCTGGTTTTGTGAAGTAACACATTTTTCTTACAGGCTTTCCTATAAAGTTCTATCCTACAGGTTCCCAAATCATCTGTAACATCTAGAAAATTAATACTCTCCACTGAATGTTCATGTGTAAATTTCAAAATAGTTGTATGCAGATAATCAATAAATCTTTTAAATCCTGCAATGTGCCATACCAGAGCATAAATGCATCATCAACAAAATGCTTATACAGAACAATATGTAAATTACAGACACTTGATTTAACTCCCATTGTGCTAACACAAGGTTGGAGTAGCTATTTGTACAAGCTGTGTCCATAGCCATGCCAACCATCTGTAAATAAAAATTATCATCAAAAACTAACAAGTTATTTTCTAATATCAATTCTAGCAAGCTGCAAATAACCTCACTTTTATTATGTGGGATCATATTCAACCCATTTAGAAATGCTGCAATGTTATCAATTTCCTATATATTGGGTATAACAGTAACAAGTGATTCAATAGCCATGGTAACAAAATAAAGACTCTTATTAGTGTCAATAACTGAGGCCTTAAGAAAAAAGATCTTCCAAGAAACTCTTAGTATCTTTTACTACAGTTGTGAACCCATCTAAAAAAAGGATGTAGAGTTTTCTCCACATAAAATGGAAAGGTGCTCGACACTATAGGTCACATATGTGAACAAAGAGGGTCTTTATGGACTTTGGGAAGCCCATATAGGATAGGTATAACTGGATGTTAAACTGTAAAATATTTAAACAGATTTTCTTTTATCCTTATTGTGAACAGAAGATAAAAAATGAGAAAAGCAATCTTATCAATAATTCCTTTCACCTGATGTTTATTAATAGATAAATATGTGCAAGTATCATCCAATAATAAATGCAAATGTTCAAGGTACAATACCATGTCCATAACCATGGTTCTACCTTCCTTATCATCTGAGCGAATCTCAACAGAGGACATATTCAGCAATTCATGTAAAGCAATTTTCTCTGATGATGTTAATTTGTAAAAAGAATCATTGAGGTCATTTATGTCAAAGTTTTATACATTTTAAATTTTGTTAATATGGAGCATGGTCTCTATAAGTACAATTAATATATTTGACTTTTTATGTTTTATGATGTTGTTTAAGTATTTTCCTTTAACGATGTAACATTTGTGTTTAGCTTTCTGCTGATTGGTCACTGAAGTTTTAAATTTCTGTTTGGGATGTTGCTGTCTGAAGAAGCGATCAGTGTATTGAGAAAGTTCTCACTATTTTTGTCAGATATTAAAGTTTTTGGGGTTTCATTCAGCCGTGGTTGTCATTCATCTTTGTTTTTGGACTTTCCATCAAATACCAACCCTAAAAGTATGCAGAACATTGCATGATGTGAGGCTGACTACCAGGCAGATTCTCATGACTTCACTACCAACCTTGCTATCAGGACTAAGCTGTCAGAAATGTTCTATTATTACAAGAAAGTTTCAAGATTTCTATAATGCAAATGTCCTGGATGGCAACAGAGGCATATATGCAGAATCTAATGGGTGCAGAACACAGATGTTAATCACTGGAAAACCTGCTACATATTTGGTAGCTTTGAATAATGTGAATTCCTTTTTCATTCCCCCTAAGTACAGCAGTCAGGGAAGTGCAATTTTGGAACTACTGGTCCACAGACCTACTGATCTCAACATCCATCTTTAAACACCTCATGAACAAAGATCACTTATTGTAAATACAGGAATTCCTTCATCTGAGAAAGTTCAAACTTTCAAGACAGTCATCCTCCAGACTAGCATAAATAAATCATTAAATAAATAAGCATATAAATATATAAATACACATGATCATGCAGTTCTTGCAATTTCCTACTGCATATACTCACAAACACTTTTTTAACTTTAATTACTACAGTTTTTACATAGGCAGACTAGTATTCAAGCAGCACATGCTATTGAAAAGGTTTTCATTTCAAATAGTGATCTTTTAGCTATGTCACTGGAGAGCAAAGATCTGAATAGTCTGGTACCATGGCAGTTAAAAAAATACATTTATTTTTCTGGGGTCACAGCCAGAATCTACAATGTTAGCAGCCTGAGGCAGGGCTAAGTATGGAGAATATTTTATTTATTTATCCATTTAGTTAGTTAGTTAGTTAGTTAGTTAGTTAGTTAGTTAGTTAGTTAGTTAGTTAGTTAGTTAGTTGACTGGTTTAGTCCCAAAAGGCTAGTAGTCTCTTTTGTAAAACGTGTGTTGGGTTCTTCTACTGGGAAGGGACGCCTCATGCTTGCCTGCAATATCTACAACAACTCTGAGGAACTGTAAACCTGACAAGAAGAAGTTTGCCTCCATAGTCCTATGAGCTGTTACACACACCATTATATGTGTTCCTGATGAGTGACAAAAAGTGCGAACTGTACTGCAGTATGAAGACAAAAATATTTTAGGTTCATCGGTGTGCACTACGCTAGCAGCCACTAGGGCTTTCATAAGTCTAGATGAGCAACCAAAATGTGACCCACAAATTTCTGTTTCAGACATTTTTATAGAGGGTGATTTTGGCTTTCACATTAATTGCTGACTATCCCTGTCCATCCAGGACATAGGCACCAGACTAGGTGTGAATTTATGATTTTCCATACACTGGGCAAGTTATGCTTAAATATAGTAAGGGAGAGACTTTGCTTCACATGTATTGGGAGCCTATTCCAGAAAATGGGAATTCTCTGAAATGCATATATGTCTCTCTCCAAAATGTCCTATTTATGTTACAAGCAAATATCCAGTACTTTTCACTAAAACAGGTGAAAATGGTAATAGCAAGGAAGTTATGATTGCAGTTCAGATTAGATGTTATTGTCCAGTATAACAGTAAAATACATTGAACTGACGTGGTGAACTGGATGCTCAAAAATGAGTGTGCCTGAGAGATGAAGCTGTGGTTCAGAAAACAATTTTACACCTACTCCTTTCAGCTATAAAAAGAAAGGTGGTATATCTATAGCTATTGTTATATCCAGAACTTACTTGCAGTAATTTGTCATGCCACAGAAGTATAAATAGGTATTATTTAGTCCACGTAAGTCACATTTATAGACACTAAAATATGAGGCGAAAATGCCACATTGTTCAAAAAGGCTGCTATTATCTGTACATTTTATATCAAATACTGTAGTCAAAGTATAATGAGATGAAAGTACCATATTCAAATGTTTTTGCAGCAGTTTGATTTGCAAAAAACATATTATTCCTGTAAGATAGTTATATACACAAACACACACATATACAGTGTATACAGGTTAATATGGACTTGAGATTCATTTTTTTCAGTAGGGGAGGATATATTTCTTCCACTCTGAGTAAGAATACAGTATGTGACCAGACTATTTTTGCAATGAATTGCCATTACATAAACACAAAAAGTCATATAACCAAGAACAGCAATCATTTCCCTCACTGAAAAGAAGCCACCATCAAAACCCACTGTAATTGCACCTACTAGCTTTCATCTGGCATTCTCCCATCCCCCCCTTTCAGTACCTTTACCTCACCACTCTATCTTCTGGTGTTGCATCACCAGGTAAAACAGTTCCTTCACTCACCAGCCGAATCACATATAATGATATACTCCTCTTTACTACCCCTCTTGTTCACATCCCTCTTGTTCACACCATACCTCCTTACCTTGTATGAAAACCAGTTTCTTACGGGATTTCAGGTCCTAAAAGGCCATACTATCACCCCAGCTGTAAATCCTTCCACCTTCAACCATACTTACAGTACCAGATCCTATCCAACATCTTGTTCAGTCTATCAACATCTCAACCCCAGGCACATTAGCTCTAGATCCAAACACTACCACAAACTAATAAACAAATTCCTGAAGTTCATCACCAAGTATAGACTCAACCTAATACTTGGTGGTGATATTCACCCCAACCCTGGCCCACTCACTTCAGATACACATACCCCCTCTATTTGTAATCTAAGCTACAAACCTACAATTTATAGGCCAACTAACTCTCTCCTAGTCTGTCATCTCAATATTAGAAGCATTGATAACAAGGTACATGAATTGCATGCACTTCTGGATATCCACTCCCCTGAGATTCTCTGTTATCTGAAACCTGGTTAAAACATAACACTAAAGACAATGAAGTGTTACCACCTGGGTACAACATACACAGGCTGGATCGTGTTTCGAGGAAGGGGGGTGGGGTAGCTGTACTCTATAAATCTGAGTTGAATGTCACCATAGATGTAATGCAACCTCCTCAGATTAATAACTCTGAGATTCTTGCCACCAAATTGCAACTTAATAAAAATAAATGCATTAATATCATCTGTATGTACATTCCCCCAGGTAACAATATATCTACATTTGAAGATATCCTGCACTGGTTATCATGTCACTACCCCCAAGAAACCCTACTACTTGGAGACTTTAACATAGACTGGGGCACCTGTTCCTTAGAATCCCCAGCCACCCATATTAACCTGCATGCATTTACACAAATCATATCCACCCCTACCAGGATAGGTAAACCCAAACAAAAAAAAGTATACTTGACTGGGTACTCATAAACAGTCACCCCCAACTGTACACCTCTGGTACCCTCCTTAATGGCCTAAGCGATCACCTTCTCACATATGTAATTAAGCACAAAACCATTAATTCCCAACAGCCCTTGCTCAGAAAGGTTAGAAACAATAAAAACTTTGACCCTGCCAAATTCCAACAAGAACTAAACTCATGTAATTAGTCTATTCTAAAACACCTCCCCTTAGAGGAAGCAGTAGCATACTTTAACAACAAATTCCTTGAGATCCTTGATTTGCATGCACCTGTTCGTTCAAAGAGAACCAAGGCAAAAACTGCACCATGGCTTTCTATAGAGTCTAAACTCAAAATTACCCTTAGAAACAAAGCATGGGCTTTATGGCGTTCTTCTAAAGACCCTCAAGATCACATTAAATACAGGCAATCCAGGAACGAAACCAAAAAATCTATTTTACAAGACAAAAAACAATACTACTGTAATTTACAGACAGTAAATCAAAATAACCCTCAGAAGTTTTGGGCAGGTTTAAATAATCTACTACATCCTGGACAAACTTCAACCCCAATCCCTGCTGCTACTATTGATAAAACCCCTGAAGATGTTTCTGATAGTTTTAACCAATTCTTTACTGAGACAATTCAAGCCCTAGCTAGCCAACTACCTCCTAGCTCCCCTGGTCCTGAAAGTAGCACCCCTAGAAACCTACTTGCGTTCAGCTTCCAACCAGTCGCCACTTCACTTATCCATACCTTGATCATAAAATTAAAACCCACTACACTTTCTGCTGATCAACTCCCTGCCGAGTACCTACAAAAATCAGCTGATGCTATTGCTTACCCCGTCTCAATACTAATCAATCGAACCATAGTAGAAGCTAAAATTCCCACCATCTGGAAAATATCCTATGTAATCCCACTTCACAAAGGAGGCAGCTCTACTAAATTTTCCAATTATAGGCCAATAGCTATACTCTCTCCACTTGCAAAGATTATGGAAAAATGTATTCATAGACAACTCATGCACCACCTAATCCAAAATCGCCTTATGGCAGACATTCAGCATGGCTTCCGTCCTCATCACAGCACTACTTCAGCCCTCCTAGCCTTTACTAACACCATAAACCATAATCGCAACAATAATTATATATCCTCTGCCCTCTTTTTGGATCTTTCCAAGGCATTCGATATGGTTGATCACCAACTTTTAATCCACACCCTGCAAACATTCTGTCTAGATACTGGAGCCCTCCAATGGTTTCAATCCTACCTGAATGGTCGACAGCAGGCTGTCCTCTGGCAGAACAAACTCTCTAACCTTCTACCTAACACCCTCGGAGTGCCACAGGGCTCTATACTAGGGCCCTTGCTGTTCTCCATCTTCATTAACGACCTTTATACCATCATCCCAAAGGTCAGCTGTATCCAATATGCTGATGACTCTACTCTGATTTGCTCAGCCACATCTTCAGTAGAGTTATGGTCAGCTACCCAGACCACCTTTAATGCAATAGAAAACTGGCTTTCTGAACATCGTCTGATCCTAAATCCCAAAAAACCTAAAATGCTGTTATTTTCACCAACACATAGGTCTACCGCTTTCACCTTTACCATAAAATCAAATTATGGCACAATAATCTCCCCTGACCCATCTACAAAACTATTAGGTGTCATCATAGACAATAATCTCAAATTTGACCTACATGTTAACCAAACTATCAAAACCATCAATAAAAAACTAGAGTCACTTTACAGAATAAAAGCCTTCCTAACCCCTCCAGCTAAAATTGCCATAGCTCGCTCTCACCTTCTTTCAACCCTTCTGTATGCATCCCCTCTACTCTCGAATTTGAACAAGACTGTCCTTAACAAACTCTCAATTTGCTACAACCACATTGCCAGATTTGCCACTAGGCTGCCTTTTAGGACACATCATTGCATCAATCTAAATCAGCTTGGTTGGCTTGAACTACCTAGCCTAATCCAGTATAACCAACTGATTATGGCCTATAAAATTCTCTATAATCCAGACAATACTCCTGCACTTAAAAATATTATCACCCCCTATAACAATCCTAGACCGCTTCGATCTTCTAACAAACTACTAATTCAGACTAGCAAAATTAATAACACAGCCGGTGATTCTCTCTTTGCAAACTCTGTAAGTAGATCCTGGAACTCTCTTCCAGCTGATATTACCTTACTTTCCACCTTAGGTCAATTTAAAACTAGACTCAAACAACATTTGTCACTTAACTGGCTATGTCAATGTATCAAGCCAGGCTAACTCGAATGTGTAAAAATTTGTCAACCAGTTTACTGTGTAATTTAATTTAATCCTGACTTGTGCTCAGGACTAACTGTAACCTGTGGAACTTATTTAACTTGCTTACTTATGTAATCTCTGTAAATAGTCTGTTTGTAATATGTAATGCTGGTATTATGTAATGCTGTATCTGCTTACCCTTGGAGCTTTTCTCCCCGGGCCTCCGCTGAAAATGGACATGCATCCAGTCGGCCTATCCCGGTCAACAAATTTAAAATAAAATAAATAAAATAAATAAATAGTCACGGAAATATATCCACTTAAATCATTAAGAATGGAAGACCAATGTGAGGTGCAGTATGTACCTCAATATGCATGCATAATAAATTTTACTAAGACCTGTGTACGGTGAATAAGACATGCCTTTCTGTACACAGACACTACAAGATTGTACATGCATTCCAAGATGACTACCTACCAAGGTGCATTGTACTCTGTTTCTCATATGGATAGGTGTACAACTTCTTTTCAGGGTAAGCACCGCAGCAGAATATGTCTCCACTGAGATGTGATTGTAACTCAAATAAATGAACATGCATTTCTTCAGAAGGGAAACATTTCTAGATCTGTAAATCGACCACCACCTTTGCATGTGAAATACATGCATACATACATACAAATATTTTGAGCATGGGATTAATGCCCTTCTAGCTTGTCAGTATTCCAAAACAGTTGTTTCCATAATAAGTGTCCGGACTTTTTAAAAAATATCTAAACTAGTGCTTGTTTTAATGTAATTTGGTAGTTTATTTCATGCATCAGCTACACTGTCAGAAAACCAATTAGTACATTTATCATTCCTATAGAATCTTCTACATAGGTTGTCTGATGATTTTCTAGTGTTCGTTGATAACCCCAAACATTTCCAGAGGTAGTTGTTTCTAAATGCCCTATATAATGAATAAGATCTTTTCTTAGATATCTATAAAAGACACTGTACAAGTTCAGACAATTTAGTCTTTCATAACAACTAAAATTTTCACATCCTTGGATGCCCTTGGTATATTTCCACTGTACCACTGTACTCTTTCCAGTTTATTAATGCTTGTTTTCTTGTACAGTTTCCATATTGTTATTCCATATTCAAGTTTGGGTCTAATGTAACTAACAAACAATTACTTCATCATTTTAGACTTCCTACACTTTATAATTTTTTTATGCAACCTATAGTTCTATAACTGTCTGTGATGCCTGTGCACTGGCCCAGTAATCAAGGAGCCTCAATCCTCACCAGTAGCACCAGTGATGGGTGTGCACATTGGGGGGATGAGGGGATAACAAGTACACACACAGTAAAGTACAATTTTCCTTAAGAGCACACAGAGATCACAGTCAGTCTGGGGCTGGTTTCTCCCTTTCTCTCCATATCCTCAATAAGACTCCCCACTGGTACAGCTATAGGGTCCAGATCTCAGCCAAGTAGCCAAGCTAAAACCTCCAGCACCCTCTCTGTCCAACCAGTGCTTCATGTCCCTGCCCAGGTAGCTGAAACACACTCACTTTAAGATTTCATTTATATACAAACACACAGACACTCTGGGGAAGGCTAGCACAGGTTCTCCAGTTGTGCCCCCTTTCTGCCCAGACTATAAGGTAGTACCAACTGCCACCAACCGCTAATATCAGCTACTATCAGGCCCTTCCCAAAGGGTGACCAATTTCCCTGTGTAATATACTGTTATCCAAATAGCAAGTGTGACTGAGCAGCAAGACTGTTGGAGTGGCTTGGACAGTATCACCAAACACATGCAAGTGCTTTCTATGAGCTTAAATTATCTCTACACAAAAAATCCACAGTTGAAAGGTTTAAAAAAATTTAATAATAAATAAAAGCACAAGACCAATCCCATAAATTCAATACAGTGCTAATCAAGGGTTCAGAAATCACAGGAACTTTAAATAATATTGTAGGATACTCTGACATAAATATAGACAACAGCTAGACTAATCTGGCTAAATTCCTATCTAACTCTAAGATAAATACTAAGTTCTAAATAACTTTACTTACAGAGCAAAGCAAGTGCCTGGTGAGTTGTTGTCAGATCTAGATCAAGATACAAAGTGCTCAATTGTTTTTTCTGAGAAAGTCTTAAATTGATGATACACAGTACTGCGGAGTCATTTCACATTACATAATTTTTATCACTTCTCCTTTAGTTCCCAAGCTTACAGAAACTCAAAATGTACATTTCTTTGTAAGCTGCACATAGCCAGGAAGCCACAGCAATACAGACACTTTTCCATATAAAACATAGCAATTATCTCTGTCTTAATAACAATAGAAAGAATTTGCTAGCCCAGACATCCTGTCTCCGAGCTTGAGATTCTTTACTTAACAGCTTTCTTCCAGCAGGGTGCACTGTGGTGACATTTTTGAAGTCCCCCATATAACACAGTTTTCTTACATTTTGTTTTCTTACATTTGTAAAAACAAGCCTGTGGATTATAATAATATTTACAAATGACATAGAATTATTTAGAAAATTCTATCTAGCTAGGCTGGCAGCCTTCACACTATCATTAACCATTTGGTTGATATGATTAGAAAAACTGAAGCTGCCTATATACCCAAGTCCATAAACGAGTCTACAGTTTCAATCACTGTGTGCTGTACTAAATATTTGCCTTTAAAGTTATGTCTTCCAAATCTCAAATGCTTATTTTTTTATGTATTTATCAGCATAACATTCTGCTGTGCCCAAATGGTCAATTTAGTCAAGTTATTTTGCACACATGCCTTATCTGTAACATATGTAATCAGTTTACCCAATTTCAGTTCATCTGCATGTAGACTGTAGAATACCTCAGATGAAAAAGTTTGGTCTGACAGATACAATCTAAACAAGTAGGGGCCTAGGACAGAGCCTTGTGGGACACCCTGACTGTTACCAAGAATTTCACCTGTCCAATGCTGTGTGATACTTGCCATGTCCTATTTGTAAGCCATGCAGCTATCCATCTTATCAAGAGAACATCAATGCCTAGTTGGTCTAGTTTACTGAACAGTGTTTTGTATATGACCCTGTCAAATGTTGAAGTTAAATCTGTATAAATTACATCACAGCACAATGTTTCATTCATAGCTGTTATTATATTGTTATAAAACATCATATTACAGAGGGTAATAGATTTATTTTCAACAAACATTTTCAACATGTGCATTCTGATATACTGTTTCAAGTCCCATCTAATCCAAGTCTGACAATAACTTATCCAATATTGCCTTCAACATTGTTTTTCTATGACGTGAAAGTAGACTTAAGGGTCTACTACACTCTAGGTTTGTCCTACTCCCCTTTCCCCTTAAAGACAGGTTTAATAAGCACGTCTCTAATCTTGAGGAATCTCCCCATATTTATATGACCTAGTAAATAACAGATGTAATGGTACAGTAAGTTCTTGCTGAGGTGTTCTCATGTCATTTTTATTAATTCTGTCTCCTCCCTGTGCTTTGTTTGGATCCAGTTTATGCAGTTGTTTTTCAATATAATCTAATTTGATTCCAGCATCTGAGGTTACCTTGATGTCACTAGGGCAACTTATCACCCCTTTCTTGGAGCCAAACTGTTTTGCATAAGATTTTGAAAATATATCTATAATTTGTTGTGTCTAAAAATACATTTTAGAAACTGCAAACAGTTTATCAATTTGTATGTCTTTATTCCTTCCACATCTTCTTCTTCTTTTGGCTGCTCCCGTCAGGGGTCGCCACAGTAGATCAACTGTTTCCATTTCTTCCTGTCCTCTGCATCTTGCTCTGTCACACCAACCATCTGCATGTCCTCTCTCACCACATCCATAAACCTTATCTTAGGCCTTCCTCTTTTCCTGTTACCTGGCAGCTTCATCCTTAGCATCTTTTTCCCAATATACTCTGAATCCGTCCTCAGCACATGTCCAAACCAATGTAATCTTGCCTCTCTGGCTTTGTCTCCAAACCTTCCAACCTGGGCTGACCCTCTAATATACTTATTCCTAAGATTCTAAGATTCTAAGATCCTAAGATTCCTAAAATTCCTTCCACATCTTATGTATCTATAAAAAGGTTTCATATTATGCTCAATATCTTTATATACATTTTTCTTCAATTTTTTTCTTGATCTTGTCTTACACTATGCTTAATCTGTTTGTCCCACATGTTTATTTCAGTTTTCAAAGTTCTAGTCTGACCACTCTGCCATTTCTTAAATTTTTTTTGTCTCTCACCTTAAGCAGGTAGCTTGTTCTTATAGAAATATATCTCCCTGATGTTGTATGCTTAGATCCTGATGTTAAATACTTTTTGGATTTTTTTTTTCACTCACACAGTTTCTCTTTCAAAACTTTCCACATTCCAGCTGCAGTTTTTTCACTAAACACCTCACTCCAGTGAGTTTTACATAGTGATTCTATTAATTCCATATAATCTGTAATTAACCTTCTGTGCACTGGTTTAGATTTCAATTTGGCAGAATTATCTAGCAACAAATTAACTTTTTTATCCCTATGATCACTGCACATCAACAGTGGTAAAACTTGCCTTGAAGTAACAGTAATTTCTTTAGGAATGCAATGTCTAATATGTTCTACCCCCTGGTATTTTTTTTTTTTTTTTTACAATCGGAAGCAATTGTTGTTCCTGAATATAAGTTGTGAATAATTGCCTTACGAATGTTGCTGAATCAATATTATTCCAGTTTGTTTTTGGCAAATTTAAGTCCCCAGCTAATATTCTTCCCTCCTGCATTTCATTCAAGAAATGTATGAATTTCTGTAGGTTATCTTCACTTGACTTTTGGTGGTTTATACACTCCAACAGTTGTTATATGTTCCACGGTAGCATTTATTGTCATAGTTACACAGTCTATAGTACTGGTGTTATCACTGAACATGTAATAATCACAGAGCTCATAACTATCTTTAATCCATATCATAACACTTCCACCTGATTTTTTGTTAGAATGTCTGTTACAGTAAAAACATTTATACCCTGACAGAACTGGTTTCCAGTCATTGTTCTTTAACCATGTTTCACAAACAATAGCAACATCAGTCTTATGGGAATGTAGCACATTTTCCAATAAAAAATATTATTAATGCTCCTAGCATTAACAACCATCAGAGAAACAGCAAATGTTATTTATCTGCTGTCAGTGAACTGTTAAAATTTTGACATGGCAAAAATCCTGCCTAGTGTTTGTCAAATGTTGCAAAATATCTGCTGAAAAAATTCTCTTCCCTGATCTTGACAAATGCTCGACATCCTGTCTACACATGTGTGCCCGAAACTAGGTTTGGTTGTACTACACATTTCCATTTTTTAAAACAGGACATTTTTTTCATGTACATATTTATTTCAAAAATCTTTTCATTCATGGTGACCTGACTATACTTTCTATAGTTGATTTGTGAAAAATACATCCTAACACCAGTATAAGCTATATTATCTAAGAGGACTGTCAGTTCCCTGCTAAAAGTCAGAGATTCCTTGTGAATGAGATCAGTTGTACCAACATGAATAAAAACAGATCTGTACTTCCTTACACTAAGGTTTTCCAAGGCTTGTCTCACATCTTCTGTTTTTGCTCCTGGCAAGCATAACAGTATTCGATGTTCGTTATCTTCTCTGCAGATATAAGTATCAATTCCTTTAATAACCAAATCTCTAATTACAAGAATATCTTTGCTGGCCAGCTCTGATGAATCTTCAGCTTCTAATACAGTAATAACTGCTCTATCAATTGTTATGAAGGCTTGATCTTCATCACCATTAGTCTTATTAATTCCACTGTTTTCACTGTGTATTAAATTCTCATCCAGCTGGAATTGTAAATCCACAGCATGAGTCATGTAGTCAACATCTGTCTTTCTCTTCTTTTTTTCTTACAGTAACGTTCTTCAATCCTTCCACATTCAGTTTTGATTTATTCCTTTTCACCTGCCCCTTGCCTCTTTTTTCTACCTTCTCTTTTGGAAAATTATGCATTTTCTGTAGACTGAAGGTTTTGTGATAGAAAAATACTATCATTCCCTGTAACCTGTGTATTACATAACAAAAGCATGTCCTTTTTAGTACATGTTCTCTTTACATACATTAATCTATTTCTTTTTCTTCATTGTTATTTGTTGTGAACTTCTTACTTTTTTTTCTTCCTTCTAAACAATCAGGATCCTCAGATTGCTGAATAAATGCATCCAGAATTCCAAAGCTGTCAGGGGTATTGTCTTGTTTCATAGGGGTTAAATTATCTTTACAGACAATACACACGCCATTTCCTAAATGTGTTCGATTTGTTCTTTACCTAACATTATTTATCTCACCAGTCCATTCATTAATATATGTAACAAAGTTCTCCAGACCATGTCAGTTGCATAAGTGTAATCATCATCAAGTCTAGATTTACTTCTAACAATGCTAAGCAAATCATTTAACTTTTGACACAAGAAACACAGATCGCCCGTGTTATCAGCTGTTACCCTTAAATATGCAAAGCATTTATTATGCTGTACAAGATATTTGTGCATTAGCCAATCATTAATTGGATACTCATTTAAGGAATCCATATTCAGCTTCAAATGAATAAGATATTGTAAAGGAAAAGAATAAGCAAGATCAGTCACCACAGAAATCAAAGAGAACTTAAATCAACTTCTAGACAAAAATCACACAAGCAATAAATAACTAAATACTAATGTAAGTACAGTAAAGTTGTTCTGACTGTACAAGTTCTGCAAGCTAGACAAAAGCTGCAATTCCTTTACTATCACTCGCAGTCACACTTCTTTTTAACAGTAAAGATGAATACATCACAGACCAAGATATGATTGTTTAGATATGCTCTGGATTCTCCTTTCTGCAGTCTTTGTGAATTTATAGCTGTCTAGGCCCCTTGGGATGGTTAGATCTTGCCTGTCTAAAACCTATCCCTTTCTAACAGCCAACAGTGAAATTAAAGGTAAAACAACAAAATATGAATCAAAGTAAATCTTGTTAGCAAGCTATCCCTTCCTACCTACCCACAGTGAATAACAGTGATAACAAATAAAATATAAATTCAAATTCAAATAAAACTTCTCTTACCAGTCAACTCCACAGTAAATCAGAAATCATGGTAGGATTGTTTAAATATGCTCAGGCTTCAAATATCAGTATGGTAAAACCAGCTAAAGTGATGAGATGCATTTAAGATTTTTTTCTGAAATAATTTGTTTGATAATTCATAATGAACATACAATAATTCTTTATATCAAATACAAAGAATTTTAACTACTGAAAACTTTGTTTTGCAACGATCTCAGAGAAGTGATAGTCACATAATTGTCACTTGTTAGTCTTGTTATGTATTCTTAATATATGTATTCCATTTCATTAGACAGTTTATTCATGTTCATTGTTCTCACTTTATCAATCTTCATTTGTACAAAAGATCTAACTCTTTGAATATTTATACAATATTCATTTCTATTTGTTATATTCATTTATTAGGACATTTACTGATTTAATTTGAGTTCCAGCAAAGAAATTATACCATCAAAAAAATGTATTTCTTTCCGTTGGGTCATACTGTTAACATTGGCTCCCTCAAATACTCCCCTTCTTTTGCAGGTAAAGTGAAAATCATGTTTATCCATCTCTTATAATTAATTTGTTTATATACATCTCTCTTCATGTGTGTGTGTGTGTGTGTGTGTGTGTGTGTGTGTGTGTGTGTGTGAGTGTACACACACACACACACACACACACACACACACACACACACACACACACACACACACACACATACAGTAGTTGAAATGGTAGAATCTCTACTAGAAGTTTTTTTTTCTAATGATGTGGGTGCAGAACAAACAGTGACATTAGAGGAAAAGGAGATTGTAGCTGAAACGGTGGTGGATTCACAAGAAAACTTTCAGAGAACATTGATGAAGAGACAGTTACCCCTGAAAAATGCCTAATTACAACCCTCCAATCGGGGGGGTTGTTGAGGGATGATTATTAAGAAGAAATGGTAAACTAAAGTGAACCAGTAAATGGAGCAGCAATTTCATGGAGCAACATCATGGGAAAAAGAAAAAGGGTAAGAAGAGATGGTTTATCTTCATATGTGCATTCCGCACACGGGCGAACAGCAGATGTTCGAAAGGATGTTTGCAAAGTTTGCAAATGTCTAATGCAAAATGCTTCGAATGTGCAATGAGCGAATGCACAGTGACATTCTCTCAATGCAGATTCGGCATTTTGGGGCAAATTGCACTATAGTGGGGATCTGAAAATGGACCCTTTCCCCACTGTAGTGCAATCTCGGAGTTAGTATATTAAAGTAGGGGGAGTGTGGGGGCACAGCCCCCCACATGGGAGGTGCAGAGGGGCTATCCACCCCTGCATTCCACTTCATTACACTATTTATTCGACTTTTGTGTTCGAAAATCAGCAAATCTGCTTTTCAATTTGCTGATTTTCAAACATTGGAAACTGTCACAGTTTTGAGTTTTGTGATTATGATTTACTCATATGAGCAATTGCACGAGTGGTTTTCATCCATGTAAAGGTAAACTAAAAAGACTCCAAGCAAAAGTTCCAGAGACAAAAACTTATGCACAAACTGTTGGAGAAGGAACAAAGAACAAAGAAGAAAGAAAAGAAACAAAAAGGAAGAATAGAGTACATGTAAGCAGTAAAAAAGAAGAAAGTTTTGACAGGTATGAGGTTTGGGATTCTGTCATAGCATCTCTGGGTGACAAAGCAAAAGAAGTAAGAGCATTTATTTTAATTAATACAGAGATTTTAGTCACTTGATATTAGAGACCGGGCACACCTTGGAAAGATTTCTGGGTGCATATGGACAAAATAATCAGCCAATTACACAGGCAGCAGACCAGCCCAACCCAGCACACCACTATAAACTATGCAAACACCTTCCCCCCTTGTTTTTCCCAAAAGCTCTGCACCACCGGTGTATACAGATGGGGAAATTTTACAAAACGAAAGTAAGAGAAAATATGTTAGCGGCTGCTTTTGCATGTGTAAGAGGCTGAAGGTGGTGAGGATGTGAATGCTGCTGAGCAACCGACAGTGAGGAGACAGAGAAGAGTATACAGACCCAGGGTAACCTACCAAGGGCTGCATGAGTTGGAGATAATGGTGTGCTATAAGGTGGACAGGGACCTCCTACAGCATATTGTTGAGCTGTGCCGGCCACGCTTGACATACAGAACCAACAGAAGGGAACCCATCCCAGTGGATACCAAGGTATGTGTAGGCTTAAGAATACTAGCTACAGGTACCTTCCAAAGGCAAACTGGGAATATGATGGGGATCTCACAGGCATCAGCATCCAGGGTAGTCCACCAGTTCCTGGATGCCATGTCAGCACATGTCAGTGAGCATGCATATTTCTCCATCACCTGTGAGGTGTTGGCCAGCAATATGCATCTCTTCCACCAAATAGCAGAATACCCTGAGATAGTGGGTGCAATAGACTGCATGCACATATGCATTAAAACACCACCAGGTGACCAGGGTAAGGTCTACATCAACCACAAGGGCTTCCTCTCCATCAACTGCCTGGTCGCGAGCGATGCCCAGGACATAATAATGAATGTGTGTGCTGGCTGCCCTGGAAGCTGCCACGATTCCCACATCTGGCATCTGACGCAGCTGTACCAGACATTTGCCAATGGGGACATCCCACACGGTCACCTAGTGGGTGATGCTGGATATGCACTGGAGCCATGGCTGAAATGCACATACACCTCGAACAAGAACTCAATAATGAGGCACACGCACAAACACGAATCATAATAGAGCATGTGTTTGGGATGCTCAAGTCACAGTTCCAGTGCCTGGACACATCTGGTGGAGCCTTGCAGTACTCACAACTACATATACCCAAATTGTCCTTGTATGTGCCATGCTACACAATATGATCCTGTGGAAATAGCTGCAAGAACGGCATGGGGCAGGGCCACACAGCCATCTGCCAGTGCCAAGGTCTGCACAGGCACAGAGTGACTCGAAGGTGGAACGACCTGAGCCTGCCCCGGTAGGCAGAAGGAGACATGCCCAGTATGCCCTGGCCTTGACAAAGAGGCAACGCATAGCACATGCACTGACACAGTAGGTATCCAGGGAATGACACCTCTCTCTGACTCAGACATACAGTAAAAGGGATGCCAAACATGACACTACCTGTGCTCAACCATGTATAGGGAGTGTACTATGTGCATCCAACATAGGCAGCCCTGCAGCACCACCCTCAATACTGGCACAAGCACAAGGTAAGTGACTCAGACATGCCACTCAGGGGGGAGACATACCCAACAACAGTCACAGCCAGCAGGATAGGTGTAGACAAACACAAACAAATGCTGTACTATGGCCTCTGAATGAGCCCCATTGGTAACCCCTACCCCAGCCCTATACAGACAGACTACAGCAGGCTAGCCAGTAGGATGTAAGTTGTGAAGGCTAGGAAATCAGAAACTAATATGTAGGTAGTGAAAGCTACAATCTGTAGTACGCTGGTATGCCTCAACCAGCACGATAGGTAAGGCTACAGACTGAAATAGTGTGACATACCAGTACAATCCTAGCAACTGTGTAAAAGTGTAAGGTGTGCCCCACCATCCTATTTACACTTATAGTAACAGGCAGGTGTGCCACCCCACCCCTGTGTAGAAATGTAGAAACAGTCAGGTGTTCCCCCCCACTATTCAGAAATGCAGCAATAGTCAATGCCAAATGACCAATGTATACCCTGCAGACACAGCATGCTACTTGTCGGTGTACAGCACAAAGGTCAGCACTGCAGTACAAACCACCTGGACTTGATCCACACATGCAATATAGATGGCCATACTGGGCATGCTCACACACTTAGAGGAATGAAGGCAACGTCAGTCAACAACATACTGAAAGCCGATACTGGGCATGCTCACACACAAACACAAGAAGGCCATGTCAGCAAACAACAGTGGACCAGACATATCTGGCAGTTGTAGTTCTTAGTGCAGACACATGTCAGTATGCACCACTCCTGCCATGCGCACACAGTAGATAGGAATACAGACATATATGTAAGGACAACACACTATAATAAGCCAAAGGTAGATGGACATAGATGTGTTGAAGAGGGTGACTGTGACAAGGAGCCATCTGGGCTTGTCCCGCCCACCACACAGCCAAGGCTGCTGATGTGACTCACCTAGAAATACACCTCTGGGGAAATCATAGCCCAGTAATCTCTGTAGTATGTCCTGTAACTCAATACTGCTGTAGTGTGATAAAGTAATTAGGTAGGTGTTTTAACCCCAGACTTGCCAATTGTGTATGTGTGAATCTTTGTGTCTCTGTTTGTTTATGACTGAGTGATGAACAATGCTTTTTAGGTCACACACTCCTTAGAATTCATATGCCCAACATTGGCAAGGCTGCTGATGTCACTCACGTAGAAATACACCGCTGGGAAAGTCATAGCCAATGTCTGTAGCATGTCATGTAACTGTGTACTGCTGTAGTGTGATTTAGAACTGTGATAGGGTTCCATCACCACCCATGGCAGTTCTGGATGTTTTGCATGTGTTTCAATATCTGTGTTTGGAGCAATGCATCATAGGCTACTCACTTGAAGTACAATGCAAAAGGCCTACTTTGTCAATCCTGCTGATGTCATTCATTGTGAAATACAACTTTGGGGAGACAGTTCATTGTAACCCCTGTGGTGCGGCCTATAACTGCACCATTCTGTAGTGTGATATAGGCCTTGGTCAGGGGTTTTATACCCACACATGACAGTTGTGGATGTTTTGTGTGTGTCTCACTGTCTGTGTAGGGAGCAATGCATTTTAGGCTAGTCACTCGCAGTACAGGCGAAAAGCCCTACTTTGGTAAACCTGCTAATGTCATTGAGTGTGAAATACACCTTTGGGGAAGGATGTCTGTAGTAATCCATGTGGTGTGTCCTATAGCAGGTCTATGCTGTAGTGTGCTATAGGCCCTCGTCAGGAGTTCTATAACCACACATGACAGTTGTGGATGTTTTGTATATGTCTCACTGTCTACATAGGGAGCAATGCGTTTTAGGCAAGTCAGTCGCAGTACAGGTGAAATGCCCTACTTTGGTAATCCTGCTGATGTCAGTCACTGTAAAATACACCTTTGGGGAAGGAGTACTTCAGTAATGTTCATGGCATGTACTATGACTGTGTAGTGCTGTAGTGTAATAAACTATTTAGGTATGGGTTCAACTCCCAGATATTACAGGTGTATGTGTGTAACTCGTATCCTGTGTAGAGGTGAGTGTATGTCACCTGTGGCCAATGTGGAGGGGGTTTTGCTCATTACTTTTATGGTGGCCCTACTATATATCACAATGTCAACTATACAGGGATAACAGATGTAAATTAGCTGGGAGGCTGTGGTGCAAAGCCATGCCGATAAATGTGACATCAAGGCCAGCCAATCCAAATTATCAACTCCACTATTACACAGAGCACACACTCAACCCATGTGTCATGCACACATACATGCCTAGGCAACAGCCAATATGGGGTTAGTACACTGCATATTGGCCACTGATAGTAACTATGCAGTGATAGCAGTGGGCTACAGAGAGCATGTCACCCTGCCCATCTGTCCAATATGCAAGTACATGCAGACAGTGCACCTCCACCATGTTTCCCAATGGACACCTGCACCACCTGTGGTGCCTTCACATGTGACTCACAATGGACATACCATGCCTGACAACATGCCCTGTATGGACAGATAATACTGACATCAGGGAATGCTGTTGGCATGCTATCAATGTAGGTGAAGGGTAAACCTGCTGCCCATTACCAGTTGCTGCCACAGGTGGGCAAGACTGGCACATCTGATGATAATCTGCATTCACAACATGGGTCAGACACCCCAGGTACAGTTCCACATGTCACTGTACATGCATGTGGGAGGTGTGCACATCCCAGACACCATCCATTTCATGGACTAAGGGACACATACATGGCATGTGGTGTACAGCATTGGCCACACACAGTAGTCACCCAGCTGACTGGATGGGGGATGCAATACCCACCTTTGTGGGCAAATGCAGTAACTACAGGCCTGAGCCACAATGCAGACCATTGTCATGTGGCCTGATGCCATGTTATACCCATAACCTACCCCTGTACAGCCTGCTGGTGCAGTTGACCACCACACACCCGTGTAGACATGCACCCATGCATGTCAAAACTGGCACCCTGTGTGTTCATGTTTGTGGGTTGTAGGGTGCGTATGTCCACATCCACACTCACTACAACACCCCAGGGCATACTGAAGCATGTAGTCTGATGTCTGACATCTTGTCATACTCTTTGCCCATACGGCCTCCATATGACCCATGTGGTGCATGTGATAATTGCACATTGACGTGTTGTGGGAATCCCACTAATGATGAGTTGTACTCCTGGCCCTGCCAAGTGTGTCAATGTGTGTGTGTCCCTGTGTTAGTGTGCCTGTGTTGACGTTGGCACCTGTTCATGTAGACAGGCATGTGTTTGACACCTACCGTATATCTACCGTATCCCTGTTGCAGATGTCACTCACCCTCACATATATGTTCTGAGTGCTCCACATCAGGTAACCCTTGTGGTGCATCCAATAACTGCATTGAATTGTGATAGCACTACATAGTTGTTGGGGGTTTGATACCATGTGCTGGTAGGTGTGTGACACAAACATGCTTCAGTTTTACCCTCCCACCCCTCCCTGACATGTATCTGCCTCTGTCTGCCTGCCCCACTCCCTCTCTGGTGGTTGTGGAGACCCACACCTGCCTTGCTTAGGGAGCAGCATGTATATTTTATGTGATGCTCATGATCAGCTGATGGCCTCTGCATGAATTGCAGCCCTCCCCTAGCTGATTGCATGTGGAATGGCTGTGGTAACAATCCCATAGCCAATTTCATGGAAACACACTCCAGTACCTAGGGACATCATGGTGGTGTTGGGCCTCTGCAGTCACTGTGGGCAGGAACTAGATCTGATTTTTGGCAAACAGCATTCCAGATGGAATGGGGACTTACCTCTATCAACATACACTGTGGAAAGAGGGCAACCAACAGGAGGTGGATGTGCCTGACCTGACTACAGACTGTAAGTGCTGCTGTACTGCATTTGGAGAAATGTTGGTTTAACAGTGTTTGTCTGGATATGCCTGTCATACATGTTGCAATACCTCCCATGTCAGTTCCATGTATATGAGGAATCCCCATCTGCAGGGTCATCTGTAGACTGGGCAGTGTTGTGCCTATGGTTTCATTTGATAGCCAGAGTGCATCAGTCTGTGGAATGCAGAAGGTAGTGTGAGGATTGCAGTCTGTAGATGGTGAAGGCCATGACAGTTACTGACTTCATATCCCTCATAGGACATATGTTGCAACAAACCCTGTTACAATGGAAATATATGAGGTTATCACAGCAACATGTCTATACTGGCCCTGTGAATGTGCTGTAAGCCACACCTCTGTCAACCTTTGTACATATGGCGTGCATGAAGTGGTGCGTATGTGCCATACACCATAAATACTGTCATCATATCCGAAAACAAGTCAGTGATATATCAGATTGCTGCACATGTCATGTACAGTAGTGGTTAGATTTCATGACATAAGCTGGACATTCTGTGGATGTTTGTACAGTACTGAGGTCTGTGTAGTGATGGTGAATGTCGACAGTGTGTGTATTGTTAATATGTACTTCAGCCTGTGTACAGACTGTGGTAGATGTCATTGTTCTAGCTCCCCTTCTATCAGAAGTTACATGCTGCCCCACTGCATGATACCATTTTTGCCGTACAGTTTTATAAGACCATACACACACTTATCCCATACCACAGACAGCCATCATATAAACTGTTTAGCAGCCCAGTATATGTAGGTTCATTCTGTGAGTGGCACATATGAGGATAGTGTAGAACAGATAGTCCATATACTGAATTATTATGCTAGCTTACCATATGTGGCTGTGGCTGTGTTCACATTGGTTGTAGTTATGCACTGTCACACAGGTGTATCTTACCCTGTGCTGTAACATGGCTGTCGAGCCTGCTATATATGCAGGTACATGTGCATTCCCCCATACGAGATGTATGCCAGTGTTGAGCCAGCCTGCCTGTAATCTGCACAGTGTATTGTTACATGCCTAGCAGCTCAGTGTACTTAAATAGTGGGATGTTATGTGCAGATACTTGCCAGCTGTACTGCTACTGGGGCTCCCTTAAATGTCATGTATGTCAGACAAAGTAGGGGGATGCTGTACAGATGTATGTCAATATCTAGTGGGTGGTATGTGTCCATGGCACCCCTGTGCCAGCAGTAATTATGCCAGACCAGACAGGAGTGTGTGAATCCAACAACTATGGTGCCAAATATATACCAGTCATTATGTGTTATACCCATCTACATGGCTGTCTACATCCATATTGTCAGGCCTGGTACACATGTGGTGCACTAAGGGATTATGTGTATGCCTCTGGACTGTACAGAGTTTGTCCAAAGTTCCACATATAGTGGCCAATATCTCTGCTGCACTCCACAGGGGTATTAAATGCTAGCAGCGGTACCTTGCAATGATTTCCTTAGTAGCCAGTGGCACACATGTTATAAGCAGATGTCAGCATCCACACACACCATGTCTGTGAAGACAATCCCAATGACAGTAGCAACAGTCTATTAATATACCTGCTATACATACCTGTCATCCCCTTGCACTACGACTTTGGGACTGCAGGGGCTGGTGTACTGCTACACTCCATGTCCAGGACATATGGTGGAAATATATGTACATATACTTATCCAGATAGCCGTATATATATATATATATATATATATATATATATATATATATATATATATATATATATATATATAATTACACATGTGTACTACATTGAATTACCACTGTCATGGCAACCACCCACTATAAATCTCTACAGCATGTGGATGTGGTCCCTTTACATTTCCTGTGTGATGGACATCCTTCCTGTGTGTGGACATCAGTGATACAGACAGCAGGTAGCAATACCTCTTACAGGATAACCTGCACATTCAGAGCGGCCACATATTTGTAGGAGAATCAGGAACTACAGACAGAATGTGGGTAGAGCTGTGTAATGCTTTGCATAGTACTGGTGTTACAGGGTGTGTGTGTGTGTACATACTAGTGTACCTGTGAATGCAGTCTGTCTGCATAGCTCACTACTGTGGGCATAACCTCTTGCTGGACAGAGGTATGCCTATCATGTGTTGTCCATCCATCACACAGGTCCTGTGTCAGATATTACACTGGCAGTGTGTGTGTTGTGTGTTATCAGTACATGGCTACATCCATGTCTATATCTAACTTCAATTCCCTGACTAAGGGTATGTTGCAGACTATCCTGTAACACCAGCACCTTGCTTAGTGTATGGCAACAGTGTTCCAAATATGTGCCTGTGCTCCAGCATCTGTCCCCCATCTACATACCAAGCTTTGCACATATGTCATGCTGTTGGGGGTTGTTCTGTAGTGGACTATGAGTATATCACACTGCCATTGCTGCCATTAGTCCACTGGTGTTGTATCCCACACACATACAGCGGGGCTGGGGTCATATATGTGTGGGCATCACCTACAGAACACATGTGCTTCCTTATGCATTGCAGAGGCCAGTGTGTGCAACAGTGGTATCTGGGCTGGTATTTTTGAATCTAGGTGGGGAGCACCATAAATGAACTAGGCTGTTACAAAATGTGGGGGTATCAGGGGTGAGCTGCCACAAGGTATGTGGATGTACAGTACTGTAAACTACACCTATATTGACATTACTTACATGGGGTACTGCAAGCCTACTACCTCCTGCCATACAGACTGTTTTGTGCGTTATGCCTTGTTATGTACTGGGTACAACCCATTTGATCACAAAACATCTTTACCTCCAACGGAGTTTGCACAGGGTGTAGATAGAGGCTGCTGAATTACACACCTGTGGTACATACTGTTGATTGTGTGGTACCCTGTGGCCCAGTCTGTCTGCACTACTGTACATTCTGAAGTGCTTGGCCTGGACAGCAACAGTTGTGAACCTTTCCAGACTACTGTATTAGTGTAACTGTTTCACAGTTGCAATACTCCATTTATATGGTTGTCAGTATTTGAATAGCTATATGATATGGCATATAGAACTGTTATAGTACATAATTAAAGGATTTCCATTTCTGCAAACCTGTGTGTGGTGTCTTTCCTATGACCTTTCTATGGGTGTATGTTGCAGGCAATGATTAACATTAGTATGTGTCGCCCATACAGTGTCCAGTTGTTCAGGTGCTAAATGTAGGCATAGTGACTGTTCTATATTGTGTGCACCTCCTACATATGAATCTTACTGTGCATATATCTGCGTGTGTATGTGTAGTCATACGTATATATATATATATATATATATATATATATATATATATATATATATATATATATATGTGTGTATCTGTATCTGCATATATGTGTCTGTGTATCTGTATCCTGGGGACATTGATGGTTTCCACATATTACATGTCCTATGGGAGGCAGACTGTACTTGATAGTGTATTGCAGGGTGCATATGTTTGGCTGTAGGGGAATGCCTATTCATACAAGGCGTATAGTGTGTGGGGTCTCTCAACCCCATTAACGGTGCATGTGGACATAGGTGTATTTGTTAATCTGCAATTGCTATCTACAGATGTATGGCCATATATACCTATGTAGATATATTCATCTGCTAACAGAGATATAAGTATATGTGCATAGATAGTGATATATATATATATATATATATATATATATATATATATATATATATATATATATAAATATATATATGTGTATATAGAGTTAGAAAAACAACATATATATATATATATATATATATATATATATATATATATATATATATATATACAGATATGTGTATGTTGTATCTGTTAAGGTTGCAATATAGTTTCACACTCAGACATCTAGATGTTGGTATACATTCTCTGTACTGTTGCATGACAGGACTGGCTGATATGTTTCTGAAACATTCAATATCTGTGTATCTGTCATGGCATAGTGGTACATCACTTTGTCTAGGCTGTACAGGGTCCTTGGTTTGAGCCTTGCAAGAGCTGTTTATTTTGCTGCTGGGCAGAACAGGGCCCATTGGATAGAGAGTGATTAAGGCAGCTTAAAGCAGTTGTAAGTATTTTTGCTCGGGTTTGCATGGAGCTAAGCACTGCCTACACAGGTTAAGCAATTTAGAAGCTGAGTGTATGAAAACGTAACCGGAGGTTAGCAGTGCTTACAGTTGCATAAACCTGTGAAAACCTGCTTACAACTGCTTTAAAGTGACTTACTCACTCTGTATCCAACTGGCTGTGTTCTGCCCAACAACAAAATCAACAGCTCCTGCAAGGCTCAAAACCAGGATCCTACACACCATACACAAAGTGATTTACAACTAAGCCATGGCAGATATGCATAATCATGATGTTTCCATATACATATCATCCAGCCCAGGTATACAACACTGTAGGGAATGTATTCTGCCATGTAGATGCATTTGTGTGTGTATAAATATATATATATATATATATATATATATATATATATATTCATCTTTAAATGGATATGACATATCTATATATGTAGATATAGGTATAGAAATATATATATATATATATATATATATATATATATATATATATATATATATATATATATATATATATATATATATATATATATATATATATATATATATATATATATATATAGAGAGAGAGAGATAGATATATATATGCCAATAAATGTGTATATACATAGATACGCATACATCCATAGATATATATGTATACATCCACATGTCCACGTATATACAGCACTAGGAATGCATATATGTCAGCATATATATGGCTCACCTTTCAGAGGGAGAAATCCATGTGTCCGAAAGCTGGAAGGCCAAAAGTATGTTCTTAACATTGCACAATCTTGCAATACATGCATCAAATGTGCAATGAGCGAATGTCGCTATGCATTCGCTCATTGCAGATTAGGCAATGTGGTAGCAGATGGCACTATAGTGGGGATGGGGAATATTTGCTTATCCCCACTGTAGAGCAAACTAGGAGTTAATATATCACAGTAGGGGGGTTGTGGGGGACCCAGCTCTTCAGATGGGGGTGCAGGGGGGCAATCTCCCCGGCATTATGATATGTATTCCAACTTGCAGTTCGAGAGTCATCGAAGGTGCCTTTAGAACAGCTGTGTTTTGAACTGTGGTGCAGTAAGAAATGACAGATTTGTCCTTTTGGTTTGCAGAAAGGGCTGTTCAAATGAATGATTGTCTCCTTGTCAAAGGTGAACACATATATATCAATATAGGTATATATGGACATACATCTGTAGATGGAACTGGGAACGTAACCACAACATATATGTCCACATGCACCATTGATGGGTTTGAGAGACCCAAACAACATACATCTTGCATGGATAGGTATTCCCTCCCCTGCAACCAAACACATCTGGCCTGCAATACAATACCAACCTTAGCAGATCCCATAAGCAGGACCGTACACCATGTCCCACCTGTAGGATGTCAGGCTGGCATTACTAACATATCATGCAGTAGAGTCAAGTGACATGTCAAGCTTGGGGAACCCCCTGGGCAGGTGCAGTAAGTAGCTGGGATCCCTCATACAATCCAATAGGCCTACACCTGACAATGGATTCGCTAATGTTGGCAGGTATGACCACAAATCTACCATGTCAGCTGGGAACTACCATCTAGTAGCCTGATGACCCTGGTCTGCAGGGACATGGAACATATCAACAAAGAACCCATGGCCAATGTCAATGGTAATCTTAACACATGGGACCACACCAATGTTGGACTTGTCAAAGGCAGATAATACAACCTGAACAACCTGAACCTGGTATACCTCCTTTACCCAATCATGACAGGTGTAGATGAGGGTTAGGAGGTGTACAATGCCTATGTAGATCATAGCAGGCTTTTGTACACCATCCCACATGTAGGAATGCTCATAGTTGTTAAGGGATCTACCTCCGTTCACAGAATATGTTTCCAAGACAGCTTGGCATATGTCAACATTCCACAGGTGCCATCCTGTGGACATACAGTCCTTCACAGGTCTTAGATGAGTTAATGCCCTCCTCCACACTGTTGAGGTGTGCAGCACTACTGGGGTTGCTATAACTCACTGGATGTGGCTGTTGTGGATGCAACCACCATTATTGCAGTTACTGTTGCATCTATCCCCTCACATAGCTGTCTGTAATACTGTACAGTGTATGTAATCAGGTTGTTAGTTGTTGTTTACATCATTCACAGTAGGTTAGCGCCTCACACCCTCCTAAGGGGAGGGCTATGCCACCAACACTGGCACACACATGTTACTTAGGTGAGGATCGTAGCAGAGTGGGGAGAAGGACATACACCCTGCTGTTAGCATGTTCAATGTCATCCACATTGCAGACTGCATATATAGCACTGTGTGGTTGTGCCTATCCTGTCTTGGAGGGATTACATGTGCAACAGATGTGTTACCTGCATGGGGATATGCTTCCATGTGTTCAGTCCTGTACCTGTACTGCATCCAAACCAAAAGTTCTGTGTGTTGTACCCAGCCATGGTATGTGTACCACCCATTACACTTACTGGTGTCCACTGTAGAAGGCCTGCTGACACCACCACACCCATCAGCCATGTGGCACATGGACAAACACAACACAATCAGAATAGATACCGGTGACAACAATACAGCATTGCTAATTACAGCTATGATGCATCATGGTGGCACAGCTACACCTTCCAAGATATTAGCATTTCACTTTACTGCTGACAACATGTTACACATCATTCCATGCTACACTGTTTTACAGTCACCCTGTGCATCAGAACCATGTTAGCCTGTCCTTGCATCGATGTTATGGATTTCAGGGAGTGGCACAGGCATCATCATATGCACAGGGTGTGTTGTTGGTTTGCCAGAGGCCTAGGCTGAGCCATACAGTTGACAACATGTGTGTATGTGTGTGAGGGGGCTGAATACTGTTATGGGCCACTGGTGATGTGTGTGCAGGTATTGTGGTCGCCCTATGTTCATTGTTTATGTGTGTGTGTGACTGCATGCACACAGTTCCTCCATGTGGCTGCCCTATACAGGGAATTGTGAGACAGCTGCAGACTGTACCTGGCAGGGTTTGCAGTTCACCATCTCTGGCCATGGGCACAGGACCTGTGCCTGGCAGGGGTGCTACAGGCAGTATCAGATGTAAAGCCAGACCATGTACTGTCCCCTGAGTTTGACAGATGTCTACTGGATCCAGGTCACTCCTGTGACTGGACAGGGCCACGTGCACATGGTCTGCTATGATGGTCTGTGGACAGCACTCCCCCCCACAGTGCTGAGGCTGGTACTGCCACTACTGGAGCGACTGTGACTGGTTGGACATCCACGGTGACCTCCAGCTGCTGGTGTTGCTGGCATACGTCCATGTGGCCATCTCAACCATCCCGCCCTGACTCATGGACATGACATTGTGGATGAGATCCAATGTCTCACCCCACCGTCTATTCATGACCTCAGTGTAATTATGGAAGGCACCTGCTAGGTCACGGATTCTGTCAGTTACAGAGGTGTGATGAGCCCTCTGCACCCTTAGACCTGCCTGGTGTACCATTCCATTTGTGCTTGTGCCTCTATGACAGTCTGGAACACACGTGTGGTTGAAATAGATGTGGCATGTCTGCCAGGGACATGATGATCAACAGTGCTCCAACAAGCACCCCTGAACATCTGCCTATGTGATACCCCACCAGACATCTGGCTATGGCTGCTGTGTCCTGACACACATGTCATAGATACCACACTGCCCTGGCCAATGCAAACTGTAGGCTGTCCCTCAGCTAAGGCCAATGGTGATGAGGTATGTAGAGGTAGTGTGACTATGTGTGTGAATGGGGTGTATACATGTGGGTTGTCAATTGGTGGCCCAGCAGCAGCCCCTGATGACCCTTCCTGTACCTCAACACACCTATCCTCATGGTCACTGTCTGTATCAGTGACATTAGATTCCCTGCAGGGGGGGGGCAGCCCCAGCTCGCCACCTGTGAGGGGAAAAGAGGGAATAGACTGTAAGACCTGTACATCACCGCTAAACAGTACATACACACACACATACACACACACACACACACACACACACACACACACACACACACACACATGTGTGTGCAGACATGGTCACACACACAGTCATACACACATGCAGTCGACATACATGGTAACCCATACACTCCACTAGACAGCACCTACAGACAGCTCCCACACCCCCATAACACACACAATAGCAGGCAATGGTGCAGCACAGTATCTCACACAAACCTGTAATTACAGACATGTCAGCATGCAGGACATGTGGCACTCAACAGCATGCAGGGCAACTGTAGTCAATCCCCATTACCAGCATTATACATAGCTGTGATGCATGGCTTCTTTTAGTTGGTGATGGCCCTCCCCTGGAACTCACTACACTCATGTCCACAACATTGCTGTGCATCTGTTCAGCACCCTGGCATGTACTGTGTACCATACCTCACAGGTGTACACACCATTGCAGGATGTGTATCTGTGTGTCAGTTGTGTTTCCGCTGCTGCTCACAGCCTCTGTGTGTTTCTGGATCACATATGGACACATGTGTTTAGTGAGTGCTTGATGTGTATTCACAGATGTCATCATCAGTGGTACATGTATGAGTAATAGACTACCATTAGACCAACCACAGACACAATGTACTGTACCTATGATTAGTAGACCATTATTGACCATGATTGAGCCCTGGCTGATGTTGCCTGTGGTACGCATAGGTTCATAGGTGAATACTGGTCTATTGGTCCTGTGGCTTACATAAGCCTAGCCACAGGGATTCCCAGCCATGCACCACCCACTAATGTTATTCCCCTGTGCCCCAGTCAGGCTGTGGCACAGACATGCTACCCAGGGTGAATTCCTTCCCCATTTCCCATCAAATTGCCAAGAGTTTCTATAAAGAGGGCCAATGAGTAGCATTGCCTGACATGTATGGGTAGTCCATTCCAGAGAGTGGGGATTCCCCAGAACAGGGCCCTATCCCTCCAGTATGTTCTGTGTAATGTGTTGATGAGGTTTAGGACCCTGGAGCATGTGTTAGCAGAGGGAGTGGGATGTCTTTATGTGTAGCATGTTCAACTGCTCTGTGTATGACAGAGCTGTGTATGTTGGGCAGATGTCAGCTGTGCCTGGACAATGTGCACTGGAGTGTAGCCACAATTGTCTGAGATAGACTGTGTATTGCATGTGTTTGAGGCTGGTAATCTCATTAGTGAGGGGTGTGCTCTGTCAATGCACATGTACAGCATGCATTATGGGTAGGTGTGTTAGATGTGTACATGGCCTACACCTTAGCTATAACATGCACAGTGAATTGCCAAGCATAACCTTAAACCATACTCACTGGCATCCGGCTGCTGCCTTGCTGGTATCCGAGAGGTGCCTACATTGAGCTGGGATAGAGTTGATGTCAGTGGCCACAGCTGTGGCATTGCTACAGGGTGGCTTCAATATTACAGTACAACAACAGCTAAAGTCCACAGTACTACAGATTATGCATTACTGCTTATCAGTACTGCACAGCAACAGACCCCACATCTCACATATGCATGATCTACCTGTACAGATGCATACACTACAGTAGTCTACTGATATGCCCTGGAAACCTACCTGCATGCTCCATGTCTGGTGTGTGTGTAGCACCCACCTCCATGCCTGTATAAGTCTGTAGCTCTTGTAGGTGGGCAGGTGCTACCATATCAGCTCCAACATAATGTTCACACAACACTAGTGGTATGTGTCTGGTATGTGTACCATGGATCATATATTGTATTGTATAACACTTTCTGCTATGTGTTTATATACATGCTCCCTGTGGGGACACTAGAGTTGCTGGGCTATTATAGGGTATTTCACCTGCATGCCATTGTCACTGCCAGTATGTTTCCACATATGCATGTGGTAGGCCTGCTATGTGATTGCTACACATCTGCCATTCTGTGATATTGGGGATACCTATGCATGCTCTTGGACATGTTCTGGGATTGTGTGGATTATTACAGCCCACATATATTCCATGACAGTTACACACCAGTATGTGTAGGGGATATTTGCCAGAAAGAACACCACTCCAACCTAATTTGCACATGTTACCAGTCCACATCACATCTGTAACACACGATGGAACCTCATTATTTACTGTTCCATCACTACCTTAATGTGGAACCACCTCAGGGATGGTGCCCCCCCCATAGAGCACATACAGACATATGTCTGTCACCCAGTTAGGTTGAGGGTCTTGTGCATTGGGAGCTCCACAGAGACATGGGATATGTGCAACATCACCTGGAGGCATGCAGTACACATACACAAGCTTCAACATGCATGTCCCTCCTGCCCAGCGCACAGCCCAGGCACCTTTATGTCCATGTAGATGCTGTCATGACTGTCCATGGGTGGGCACCATGTTTCCTTTGTTCCCATGTGAGGGCTCGATGGCCTCCACATTCCAAATGTAACTACCCGTCCACAGTATTTAACCCCCACATGTGTTATATACCAGCCCTCTATGTTGTCTTGTTTGTCACCAAACCAGACCTACATACCAATATGTGCCTAATACCCTTCACCAACATATATATCCCACCGTCTCATACAATTGCGATGTGTTCCCAACATGGGTTACACACCACACTCCATACTCCATCTTGCAGCCATGTACTTGTGTGTAGGTATGTTGTGTATTGATATGTGATGTTCTCTCACATATGACATGGCAGAGGACATGTATTGACATATATCTATATATATATTTATATATCTATACATATATATATGTATATATATATATATATATATATATGTAGACATACACACACATACATATATATATATATATATATATATATATATATATATATATATATATATGTATACATATGTGGAAATATATAATTTTGTGTTGTTTATATACCTGTATACATGTATAACTGTCCGAGGTTCTGTAAACATATACAGCTGTGAATATGTATCACACATATATGTATCTGCATGTGGGGTGCATACGAACATCTGGACCACACTCATGTACCCTCTTTACTTCACAGCTGAACTGTTATGCCTTGCTGCAACACAGACAGGTGTCACATGTGAACACAGACTAACATTAGGGGGTATATATGGTGACAAACTTTAGATAAGTATATTATACTGCTATGACAGTTGGGCATGCTATGCTACACTTTAACATGACTGTCCTGCAGGTGGTGTGATCTCTCACCCATGTGTCTTTCATGGCAGTATTAATACCCCCACCAGCTGTTGGCCCCAATAATTTACAGAACACAGATATCATGGGTCACATCTTTGCCATTCACTGCTGGTCTGCACATTTGACAGGTATGTCCCACTGCCCACAGGGACTAACACTACTGTCCAGTGCAGTTGTTGAGCAGATCATCATTACAGGAACAAGTACTGATGGCACATATACATCCTTTCACAGTATACACCCTATTATTATATGCCATATACTACATGCCAGTAAATGCATATCTGTTTCACATACCTGTTATGTTTGTTCTGCTGTAACACAACCCTGAGCTTTTTGACCTTTCCTGAATGTTTTTTTCCCTCTCTCTCTCTCTCTCTGTCTCTCTCAGTCTCTTCAGTAGAGTGATTGAGCTGGTTTGAATAGATTGCAGCATGCTTTTGTTGGTATTGCACATGATCAGGTAGTGACCTCTGAACCAGTCAGTGTCCTACAGTTGCAAATTGCATGCAGCCTGCTGTGTAGTACTTCAGATAACCACTGTCATGGCAACCCTGTACTATAAATTGCTGCCTTCTGTGAGTGTTGTCCCTTCACCTTTACAGTATGGATGACGTCCTTCTAGTGTGTGGTCATCAGTGTTACAGACAGTAGGTAACAATACCTCTTACAGCAGAACCTGCACACACAGGCCAAATTCACATTTGGGTAAGGTTTCAGATCTACAGACAGCGTGAGTAGTTATGTTGTGTGCAATGTATCTTGCTGTTCTTACAGGGTTTCTGTGTACATGGTACTTTTTCATGGAATGTTGTCTGTCTGCATAGCTCTCAACTGTGGGCCTATCCATATGATACCAGGGGGATTGGCTGTTAGGTTCTGTCTGTGCACAACACCGGTATTGAAGCAGATATATCTGTGGCATTCTGTCTGTTGAGTGCTATAAGTACATGGCTACATCCATTTGTATTTCAATGTCATATCCTGCATAAGGGTATGCTGCAATGAATCCTGTAACACCAGCAATTTCCAGGGTGTGCAACAGCATTAATGAAAATATGGCCCTATGTTCCTGCCTCTGTCCTCCACATATATGCCAGTCTTTGTCCTGCTGTGATACAGGAAGGGTTGTAAAGTAATTGCCTATCATTATTTACCACTAGCATTACTGCTATCATCCCAGTCATGTCATGGACACCCACACCAACTGTTGGGCCAAGTCCATATATATATGGGGACAACAACTGGAGAACACATATGTGCTCTTGTACATTCCAGAGGTAAGTGTGTGGTACACAGTGTTCCTTGCCCTTGTACAGCCTTTTATGGGGGTGGGGGTTCTATGCCATTAACCTAGGCTATGGCACCTTTTCAGGGATATAACTGTTAAGACAAGGGTCATTCAGTGTGATAGTGAGATGTTAGGTTAAGCAATGTTATGTACAAGATACTGTGACTTTAACACAAGTGCTACATTTCCCCCTAGGGCTTGACTACAGCTTGTAATTGAAGGCTGCTGAACTACATCTGTAATTGTGTATTGTTACGTATCCTGAAGACAAATCCTGTTTCTACTGTTTTACTAATCAAAGGCATTGGCCTGAACAGCATAATATGGTATATATACACATTGCTTGCATCTACTGTTTTGTGTGGGCCTTGCATTCATGACTGATTACATATTTCAAACCTTATGTGGTTTCAGTACTGGCATACATTATTGTATAGTACACGAATAAAGGTTATCTGTGTATGCATACCTGTGTGTCGTGTCATGTCCTTTGAATTGTGGGTGGGTATATATTTAATGTCAGTATTCTCATTTGTGGGAATGGTTGCCACACTACATATTTCACAGGTGCCAGTTGAAGGGCTTGTGGCTGAGGGATATACTTTGCACCCAGTACTTCCACACTTTTTCTACATATGTATAGCTACTGATACATTTTGTGTGTGTATATATGTATGTACCTATATATATATATATATATATATATATATATATATATATATATATATATATATATATATATATATATACATATATATATATATATATATATATATATATATATATATATATATATATATATATATACATACGTATGTATGTATCTTTATACAATTGATGTTATATGATTATTTGTGAGTCATACATTTATATATATATATATATATATATATATATATATATATATATATATACATACATATAGCTGTCTATCTGTTTACATTTACAGATATATATCATGCATGTCCGGCTCATATTTTGTCCTGTTTCTCATTCACTTCGCAATTGTCATGGATGATCACAGCACTGAAGTCTGTAACTAGTGGCAACACTTTTGTGTTTCAGACTTCATCTCCTTCTACATATGTGTTCTAATACATGTAACGTGTAACTAGCAACATTTTAAGTGTATCAGAGCATTAGTTGATATATATCCCTATTTGTAACCACAGTGTGGCATACTTTGTCTAGACGTCTTGCATTAACAGGTTATTTGGTGTGATAATAATACATTTCCTGTACTGTTGGCTGATTGTGCTGCATGATATGTTTGTGAAAACTTCAGATTATGTGTATCTGCCATGGTTTAGTGGTAAATCACTTTGTGTATGGAGTGCAGGGTCCTTGGAGAGGCAGTTTATTTTGTTGCTGGGCAGAACAAGAGACATTGGCTACAGAGTGATTAAGGCACTTTTAAGCAGTTGTAAGTGGGTTTGCACAGGTTTGTGCGATGGTAAGCACTGCCAACCTCCGCTTATGTTTTCTTACAGTCAGTTAGCATAAAATCTCTCAACCTGTGTAGGCATAGCTTACCCTCGCACACACCCACGCAAACCCGCTTACCACTGCTTAACAGTGCTTACTGCCACTTACCCTGTGCTAATTCCTTTAAAAGAAAAGAAAAAGGGATTGATAGGACAGTGGTGAAAAACGGGGCACAAAGAGGGAAAGGCATAAGGGAAAATAGCTAGGCATGTGCAGGAAGGGTATAGGAAAGGTCCATAGCTACCCATTTCTTCTACAGCAACAGCCATAGATATACAATATATTTGCATGTATATTTGGACCCTCAAACCCCTGGGAGAGGGGTGAGGACAACATATATTCATTGTAATGCCAATCAGACCAGATTACATGTGTCCAGTGGACATGTGTGCAAAATGGACAGCTATGTACGGGACAAGATTTTTTTGTGGGAACAGATTGCCCTTTTATTTTTTCAGGTGAGGGTGGGATGTTGGGGAGGGATACAAGGTATATTTGAGGAGGTAGGTTGGGTAGGTTAACAGACAAGACACACAAGATGCATACAGGGCTGGTATATGACACATCTGGGGGATAAACACCTTGGACAGAGTGGGGAGTTTGGAAGTCACAAGCCCATGAGTCCCCAACTGAAAACAGTGGGACTGATGTCCAAACCCATGGGCAGTCACCACTGCACCTTCACAGCCCCAAAGGTGGCTGTGCTCAGGGCTGTGTAGGAGGGGTGGACTCACCCTCTAATAGTGCCACTCAGCCCTCAAGCTAACATAGGCACTCTCAATACTCCATATCGAGCTCCTTACGCACCATGGCCCTGACCTGTTGACTGGTGACAGGTTCCCCTCATTGTCTGCTCAGGGGGGGCAAGCCCCATCCCCTGCAGTGGTTCCAACCGAAGGTGGCACGGGGCCCATGGAGGAGGAGGTCCCAAGCTGGGCCCCAGATGTACTGGTGCCCGGTGCCATGGCCAGCTGAGGTGCGACAGGTGGGTCCGCTGGGTTGGGCCTTCCCATACGAGCTGTGTTCTCACAGGTTTATGACAGATATGGGTTAGTAATAGTCAACAGCATTCAGGATTAGTTATAACAGTATGCATAGGTATTCCCATTAACCCAACACAACAGTTTTAACACAGTTGCAGAGCAAGCAGAACACATGCATATATGGAACAACAGTGACCATTACAGGAGCATGCAGGTTTCATTGATGGCAACAGGCCACCAATATGGGTGTATTTTCACATGGCACATGCATAGAAATGAATGTGAATATTTATAAACCATTAGGACATATGTCCCAACAAAGGTTTGGAGTGTACACATACCAGTTGAGGAGTGTTATTGGGTTATTATGCACATATGGTAGGGGTGAGAGCGAGAGTTCAATTAACAACTAATATATCCTTGTAGTTTTCACAACATTCTTAGTCACCGCAATGGTCTTTCCTTTACATGTATTATTACACTATACAATGTCCTTATATTGTACACTGGCATGTTTATAAATTATTATATATGTGACCTGTGCCTTACATATAGGCATGACAGGCTGCAGGTGTTAATGCAACATATGTTGAGAATTGCTGTCATACACTTTGGGTGAGGTGCTAGAATGACAGGTTTGTTTTCATATGCATTCTCTGACTATGTACACGTTTGACTATCAGTTATATGTCATTGACAGCTGCCTACAATTCTTGGATCATCACACTAGATTTTCAGGGGAACAGGGTACCAAGCTGGTGATAAGGGCCATTTGTCTGGGCATGCTGGACAGATTGGAACAGTTGTGGGGTATGAATATGCATGCAACTTACAATTTGAACATTCTAGCAAATTCTGTACTGTTGTTGGGTGTAAGTATGCATACAGCTTTCTATATGAACATTGTATAAAAATCTGTACAGTTGTGGGGTATGATTATGCATACAACTTAATAACACTCCCAGGATTCAAATTCCTGCTGTGTGTAACAAAATATAATAGCTAACATCACAATACACTGTGCTATCAGGGAATTGATGTAAAGCTTTTGACTGTTTTCTATCTAAGTCTCCCTAACTTGTACAATATAACTGACCTCTTGGCACTTCCAACATTGTTATGCAGGACTTCATGCCCATTTTATCTGCATACCATGGTGTGGGTGACACTGCTTAAGATGCAACAGTACTATTTATAGTATGGAACAGATCACCAACATATGAGAGAAGAGTAAACAAAAGCACTCCAGGGGTTATACCTTTATTCACAGACTATTACACATTTATTTCTACTGGTACAACACTTTCTAAGACTCTTATATTTATTTATGACAGTGCATGCAGACTGATTACTAACCTGCCTCACGAAACAGACTTTGCAGCCTAGCATCATGGGTTTGCTGGTTCGCAGCCCACTCATCTGCAACTGTCAGAGAAATGCAGTGATATTTAGCCATACCTTTCCATGGTATACACAAGCTAGGCAATTATTTACTACTTAGTAGAATGAGTACTTACTCAGTACTGGGGCATTGGGCATCTGCCAAGACTCCTGGATCCACTGTTCCAGTACATCTCCCCTCTGCTGCTTCAGGTCAGAATGGTGGTGCCTGACTTGCTCACCAGTCCAGGTTATACCTGTGGCACTGGTGAGGTCACGGGTGAGACTGTCCGAGGCCTCCATTTTATACTGCGAGCCCTGGTACTGGTCTTGAGTAATCTCTGATCATGGTGTTTTACCAGGAGCCATACCATGATTTTTGACTCCTGGATGCCCCAGCTCTGCATTCTAAATCGAGTGCCTTCACCCACACCAGCCATTCTGCCTGCAGTAGGAAGATGCAACCAGTTATGGGTAGTGTTCCTGCCTGTGTGGTTTAAATACGGCCATTTTCCCGCACTTCCCCATGATTGGCCAGTTTTGAAAAGGCTAAGTTATGGGCAGACCTGCTTACATGAGGTTGGCACTGCTTAAAGAGGTATACCACTAGGCAGATTGAATTGGCTCCCCTACACATTGCTTCCACTTACTAACTTTAGCTGTGCTGCGGTTAGCATTGCTTAATAGTTAATTAGCACTATATTTGCCATTTGACAATGATTTATTCTTCATTACAGGTTATATATGTTTCTGGTATCCATGATTCATGTGTGCATACACTGTATGGGGACCTTGGGACTTCTACTGCAGTACTCCAGTTCACATATTTATGTTCTGTAGTAGGTTATCCAACATCACAATGTACATAGATTCAGTTCACATGTTTGGTTTGATTTTCTTGTGGTGAGAATTAGTTTGCTGATACCTCATGCAAAGCTGTTGCTATGATGGCTTAGTGGTTAACTACTGTGACTGTAGTGTATGGGGTACTGAGTTTGAGCCTTGCAGCAGCAGCTTATTTTGTTGCTAGGCAGAACATGGGCCATTGGATCCAAAGTGATTAAGGCACTTTAAAGCAGTTGTAAGTAGGTTTGTGCGGGTTTGCACGGGTTTGTGCTATGGTAAGCACTGCTATCCTCTGGTTACAGTTTCTTACACTCAGTTAGCTTCTACTTTGCTTAATATGTGTAGGCAATGCTTACCCCTGTGCAAACACACTTAGACACACTTACTACTGCTTACTTGTGCTTAAACCTGCTTACTAGTGCCTTATTCATTATGACACTGACACTTCACATGTGCATTTCATGCAGTACTCCAGTTCACATTTAAATGTTATTATGTAGGTTATACGGCAAAAAGATTTAAAAATATGTTCATATACAGATTTGACATGGAAAATGATATGTGGGGCATTGGGACTTGAACCGGGAATATATATATATATATATATATATATATATATATATATATATATATATATATATATATATATATATATATATATATATATATATTATACTCTTCAGATTTTCAGCTGCTTTAACCATAGCTAAGCAATGGGCAAACCCGCGCACCTATGGTTAGCTGTACTCAGGGTTTTATAAAAAATAAATGCAAGGGTTTCTTCATTGTATTTCAATGTACTGTTGCTGTTGAACACATGGGGACTGTTGGTGGGACATGCGGACACCTATGAGCAGTCTCGCTCATTTTGTTACATTTTTTCTGCTCTCAGAAACGCCCCATGCATCGGTCCACACTCAGTGTAGGATTTGGAACTCAGGCAGCGCACCTTCATTAATATGCATGGAGCGCTGCGGTCCTCCTCTTAAACTGCCACTTATGTGCAGGACTAGTTTAGTTCTGCATGGCAGGGTATTAAATCCGGGGTAATGTTTTGGTTCTGGATAAAAGAATGGAAGGAATGCTTAAATTGAGGTTTATAATATATGGAGATCTATAAGTAAAGTTAAATAATGTAAATATGTAAATAATCTGAATGTATACATCAATAGGAAACTCTAGTCTTGGTTGTAGGGGGAAGCAATTGTTTGTGACACAACAGACTTCCTCCTCCTTTTCCAGATGCAGAGACAACCTGGAGAATCAGGGAGAAAAAAATGGCTGACTCAGCTTTTGCTGAAACTGCAATGAAAGTTGCTGAAAATCTAGTTGAAATGGTAGAATCACTACCAGAAATGTTTTTCTGATGATGTGGGTACAGAACAAACAGTGACATTGGAGAAAAAGGATATTGTAGCTGGGGTAGAGATGGATTCAGAGGAAACATTTTAGAGGATACTGTTTGAAGGACAGACAGTTACATGTGAAAAATGAATAATTACAACCCTCCAACTGATGTGTGTGTGTGGGTGGGGTTGCTGGATGATTATTTGGAAGAAATGGTAAACCAAAGTGAGCCAGAAAATGTAGCAGCAATTTCATGGAACAACATAAAGAAAAAAAAAAAAAATAGAAAAAGAAAAAAGGAGACAAAGACATTGTGCCAGAATAAAGTTTCAGTGACAAAAACTTATTCACATACTGCTGGAGAAGGAACAGAGAAGAAAGAATAAATAAAAGAAACAAAAAATAAGTATACAGTACATGTAAGCAGTACAAAAGAAGAAAGTTTGGAAAGGTATGAGGTTTGAGACTTTGTCATAACACCTCTGGGTATCAAAGAAGAAGAGGTAAGAGCCTTTATTTTAATTTATACAGAGACATTTTGTGACTTGACATTTCAGACTGGGCAGGCCATGAATTTTTTTTGGGTCCATATGAACAAAAGAAAAATATTTATCCATGGTCAGAATATGTGGTGCAAGCTTTTTACACACAAACAAAAAAAAAGAATAATGATCCAGTTTAGGACTGAAGTTGAAGCAAAAGATCTAAAAGAACATTTGTTAACTATATGTAAAGAAGTAATGGAGACTACAAAAATATATGATGAAAGAGGACTATAGACTGGGGGATGGGAATGTGGAGTAATACTGAAAATGGAAAATGTGAATGTTATGCGTGTACCCAGTATTATTAATGTTTGTACAAATTGGGTTTTATGAAATATAAGGGTCAACCAAAGACTTGTTATTTTTGTGGAAAAAATGATCATTTAATCAATGACTGTGACAAAAAAAGATGTTATTTATGTGGTAAACAGGCATAGTGAAAAATAAAATGTGATTTAAACTTCAAAAAAATGTGTCAGCACTGGTCACTCATGGCTAGAATGTGAAATGAATGTGCAAGAAAATGAAAATTAAGTTATACAGGAGAAAGGGATAAGAGGATATGTTATAAATGAAAATGTACAAAAATATGTGACTAATAAAGAGGTTGTGCATGAAGTTAAGAAAAGTAACATGGAAAAAGAAACACAGGAGACAAGTGAAGAAGAAGCTGACTGGCATACAGTATGAAATAAAAATAATTTAATAGGGAAAAGAGTTAAAGAAAGGAAAAGAAAATTCAAAAATATAATGCTTAGAGAAAATAAGAAAGGAAAGGGATAAACATTTTATTATACTGACTGTTCTTAGAGCTGAAAATATTAGCATTAAATGTGAACAGTATGAAAATTCTTAAGAGGAGTATATTACAATGATGTGCTGCAGTAGATGCACATATTATTGTTTTAGAAGATATCAGATTATTAAAAGAGGAAGAAAAATCACAAACTGAAAAACTTTGGAATGGTGTGGTAGTTTAGAACATGGAGAAAGAAACGTGCTCAGGCATATGTACTTATGTCAAGAAACTTTAAAATAAGTGTAACCATAGCAGAACTAGGCCAGATGATGGTAATAGACTTGAGATGGAAAAATATGTGTATTGGATTATAGCTTTATATGCCTATGTTACAAAAAAGAGAGAGAAATTATGCTTAAAAATATTCTTGAATATGTTTGTGTAAATATGGACATTATACTGGCTGGTGTTTTTAATTGTAATTTAAGAAAAAATAAGAGCAATTGTGTTGCTAAAATGGTTAAAGAAATTATGAGAAGTGGAAAGTTAAGTGTATGGGAGAATAATGACTGGGCCTACAAAAGGAATGAAATTGAGACAGAAATTGATTATTTTTAATATCTGATAGATTTAAAGTTAAAGAAAAGGAATTAAGTTTACTTGTTTTTTTATATCATGGGGATATATTGGTTAAATTATAGGAAAATGAATATATAAGAATAGAGAAAGGAATAGATAGAATTCATGAAAAGGAATTAGATTTAGAAGAGAAAATAACTTATGGAATTATGGAAAAGTCATATAAATATGAGAGACTTTTATGACAATTGGACTGTTTGGTGGCTTAATTTTAAAGAAAAATATAAAATAGTGTTTTTAAAATGTATACAGAAGAAAATAGGAAAAGAAAAAGAGAAAGATATAAGATTTTAAGCCACAAAATATTCACAGAATTATTGGAGAAGAAAAACTTATTTTATGAAAAAGAAATAAAAATATTGTTTACAAGGAAAGAAAGAGGAGGTAGCACCATACTTGAATAAAATAATAAAAAAGGAAAACACCCAAAACCATGATCAGCATACTTGTTAAACTCAAAAAAAAAAAAAAAAAAAAAAAAAAAAAAACGCAGCACCAGACCACAACAGAGTCTTTAATTACACAAAGTTTTGAGTGTTGTCCTTCCAATTGAAAAGGAACTTCATCAGAAACAATATGATCTCTATTTCCTTCCTTTTATACAATTAAAATGGTGCCAAAAACACTGGCAAAAATGTAAAGGTATACACATATTAAAATATCATGTATTATTCCCAAACTTCCTGCATCAAATATATATGTGTGTTAAACACCAATGCCATTAAATATAAAAGTAAATATTGTATAAAAAAAATAATAGCAGATGTGTTAAGAAGTAGTAAACAATATACACATGAAATAGCTTGTATGATCAATTGCACTATTTAAATACATTTTGGAAACATTTGATTATAGAAGCCCTATAACAGCCAGTCTGACTTAATTTTCAAAATAGGTTTCATAGATATTAAGTCATTAATACACATTGGAGCAGAGGCATTTAACAAAAGTTGCCAGTGAAGCTCCCTCTTCTCAGCAAAGGCTTCCCAATCACGACCCCTTTCCTGACATTCCACCTTCTCTAAAATTGTAAAGCCAAATTTCATAAAACCCTTGCACACCAAATAATGCTTGTAAAGGGCATTACAAGAGTTGGCTTTACCAATTCCATAAGCGTGCTGATACATTTTTGTCTACAAAGGTCCAATAGTCTTTCCTACATAGAATGTTGGACAAGGTAGACAGAAGGCTATATATACAACACCCTTAGTATTACAGTCAAATCTGCCCTTGACTGTAAACAATCTAAGAAAACCTTCTGCAGAAAAACTAATGCCTTCAAAAATAAATCTACAATGTTTCCAAGTTCTGCTCCACTTCATGCCCCAATCTTTGGTAGAAACATTATAATAACTCCTGCCTGCTTCAAGGATGGTCTTAATTTTGTTGTTATTTTTAAAAACAAATCTAGGCTGTTGCCCCAATCAGTTGGTTAACCTGAGGCATTAAGAAACAGTACTCCAGTGTGTGCTTTGATGGAACTTTTAAAAATGGATGTCCTTACTCTATTGCAGGACCAACACCTATGAAGGGTTATCTGGACTTTTATCATTGTTTTTATTCTGACCCACCGTGGATCCAGGTTGTTGTATAATGGAGCCATATCAAGAATTTATGTGTTGTATCAGAAAACTAATATTGTCCAACATGCCCTGTGGGTAGCCCCTGCTTTTAAACATTTCACAAAGTATGATAGCTTCAACTGGGAAGCTGGTGTCATCAGAAACTAGTCTACTAAGCCTGATCAGTTGACCTCTCACTAAATTCTTTTTCTGCCATGCAGGATGTTGACTATCAAAATTCAAATATGCACTCAAAAAATAGTTTTTCCTAAAAATTTTGGAATCCTATCTTTATTCTTCTAAGTTTTTGTACAATGTGAAGTCAAGAAAATGAATAGAATATGTGTTCCATTGGTGGGTAAATTCTAGGAAGTCAGTGGAGGGTTTTAAAAAGGCCATAAAAAACTTCAATTCCTCTGAACCGCTCTTCCATAAAATAAATATATCATTCAGGTACTACTCCAATCATAGAAGAAAAAGGTGAAAGTAAAACCATGGAGGTCTCCCAGAACCACAAAACTATGTTGGAAAATATGGAAGCTGTAGCTTCCCCCATGGCCAAACCTCTGCGTTGTTTGTAATATTCACCTTCATAGTATACAAAGTTGTTAGGCAGCACAAACTCCATATACTGAAGGATCAATCTAACTTTAGTATCACTCAAATCTGTGCCCCTTATCAAAGCTTGATAAAACCAGTCCAACCTCTCCTCTTGGGGGATGACAGAAAATAAGTATTTGTTTTCTATTGTAGCAAAGAGGGCCTCAAGCAAAATCATGGCTTTAGACATAATCTCAAGAAAATGCCAAGAGTCATTTAGTATATGCCGTTTATCCACTATAATTGATTTAAGCCTAAGTCTACAAAATTGTCAAAGGTTCCATTTTAGACCCAGCATGGGCTACAGTGGGTCTTAAAGGGGATCAGATATCAATTTATGGATCTTATGAATTCCAAAAATTGCTGGAAGGCTTCTTCACTACTAAAAATTCCCTAGTCATCATAGGTAAACCGAGCAATGTGAAAATGTCCTCCAAAATCAAATCAAATAGTGTGGTGAGGAATGTTGATTTCATTCCTTGAAACCTCAATAAAAAATATGTAAATAAGCCAACATTTTGGAGGAATAACAATGTTTGTCCATTATGTCCACTCTCCCACCTTTATCAGGTTTCATGATGTGTAAACTTTTATCATTGGTCAATTTGTATAACAGTTCCCTCATATTTGGATTAAGGTTGTAAAATGTAGGCTTTCTGTTATTATAGCACCATTCCCTTACATTTTTCTGACATAACTGTTCAAATAAGTGAATGATAGGTAAGAGGGGTGGGTTAAAAATGCTAGTTCTTTTTCAGCCAAAACTAGAAGGGCTTTGTTTATTAGGTGGCAGAATACATTGCAAGTTAGCTTCCTGGTAAACAATTTAAGCTCAGTCAGTAAATCTACAGTATCAGGCTGGCTGAAAGGCACATATTTAAAACCTTTGTGAAATAAAGTGCCAAAGGTATGAGTGATGTTAAGTAGGGAAAATTGTATATCACACAACCCAAAACAGAATCAGTACCTTATTTGTTCTTCACCAGAGACTGCAGGAGGATTAATTACAAAACCGTCTGTTCTAGTGGTTGGTTCTCTGAAAAAACTGTTGGCAGTGCCCTTCTTGGGGGTAGATAGTTGATTGGCTTGTCTCTCCCTTCTCTCCTCTAACCTCTAAGATCTATGGGGGATATTATCATTCCCCTGTTCCCCACTGACTTTGCCCAGATCATTATCGGATGCTGCACCACTATTATCCTTTGGTTTTCCTCCTCCACATGGGGCAGGGTAGACTTTGGTGTTCTTGTAGCCATTGATGTCTCTGAGAATCTTTCTTTGTTTCCTTTTAAAGTAAGCTGTCTCATGTTCTGACACCTTTCTTAAAATAGACTAGAATTTCTCAAATCGATGCTTGAACAATAAAATTTTCTGTAGCTTGGAATAAAAATTATGAATTCCCTCCTCTAGCTGGTTCAACCACCTCAGATTATCCCAAACAATAATATTCATATATTCAATATCTGTATGGTTGAAAAATTCCAGAAGTTCAAAATGCAACAAAGACCCATGGATAACCCCACTGGGGTATTTCCAAATGCATAAGCCTTTTGGTACTCAATTGTTACTAATACAATAGTTGAGAAAATAATTGTCCAACTGTATTGACTTAAATTTAGTCAGTAATGATTCAAATGTGTTAATTCTTGCTTCAAATGTAAGTTCATGATCATTACTTTGTCTATTGTTCTTCTCAGACCTCTGGACTACTTTCCTAAACAAACATTTCAGGGTAAACAAATCCTGAATGATGAAACTTCCCCTAGAATTGGAAGCAGCATTTGTATCAATAAAATTGGTGTTTAAACTTTTGATACATACTGCAGCATAAAATGAAACTTTTTCTGTACCTGTACTGGATTGGCCATTATCTGCAATCCTTGTTCCATTACTAATGCTATCAAAAGCTGCAACCAGAGATTCCACATGGTCCCTAAGCTGATTCATACATTCTATCAAAACAGTAAGATCCACCAGTGTGTTGTTATGACTGAAGGAAGTGGAGCTGGCTTCTAGGCCAGAAAACAACTCTGTTTGTGACATTTCAGTGTCTGCAGTAAACTAAAACAAGCAAAATAACAAAAAACATGATCAGTGTACTTATTAAACTAAAAAAAATAAAACAGTGCCACATCAGAACACAACAGAATAGTTAATTACACAAAGTTTTGAGTGCTTTCATTCCAATTAAAAAGGAAATTCATCAGAAACAATGTGATATCTACTTCCTCCCTTTTATACAATTAAAAAAGGTACCAAAAACACTGGCAAGAACTTTAAATGTATACACACATTAAAATATCAAGTAATATTCCCAAACTTTGTATATCAAATATATATGCGTGCTAAACACCTATACAATTAAATGTATACATTTAAAAGTAAATATTGTATAAAATCCATAATAGCAGATGTATTAAGAACTTGTCAACAGTAAACACATGAAATAGCTTGTATAATTGAACTTTTTAAAAATGTTGCTTACACATGCTGATAGATTCTTGTCTGCAAAGATCCAATATACTTTCTGGGAAATATAGAGCTGCTATGTATATTCTGTGGCAATTTACCTGTTTTGCCTGATTGAATACTTTATATATTTGTGGCAGAATTTGTTTACTGATCTGTGCTGAAACTTTTTTTCTCCCACGCTCCCACCCTATTGCTGTTGTGTTCTGAAAGTTGGTAAAACTGGTCTAACAGCTTTTGTGTTATCTGATTGTCTTATGGCTTGGCTTTTGTCTTGCTGGTGTAAAAATATTGTCTTTTTGTAAATTCCTGCATATTATTGCTAGAATCTCCTTGTGTTCTGACTGAGAGTGATTCTCAACCAATCTGGAAATATAGAGTTGATAAGTATATTTTTTGGCACTTTATCTGTTTTGCTTGACTGAATTATTTATATATTTGCTGTCTCTCCCTTCTCTCCTCTAACCTCTAAGATCTATGGGGGATATTATCATTCCCCTGTTCCCCACTGACTTTGCCCAGATCATTATCGGATGCTGCACCACTATTATCCTTTGGTTTTCCTCCTCCACATGGGGCAGGGTAGACTTTGTTGTTCTTGTAGCCATTGATGTCTCTGAGAATCTTTCTTTGTTTCCTTTTAAAGTAAGCTGTCTGATGTTCTGACACCTTTCTTAGAATAGACTGGAATTTCTCAAATTAATGCTTGAACAATAAATCTTTCTGTAGCTTGGAATCAAAATTATGAATTTGCTCCTCTAGCTGGTTCAACCACCTCAGATTATCTCAAACAATAATATTCATATATTCAATATCTGTACAGTTGAAAAATTCCAGAAATTTAAAATGCAACAAAGACCATGGATAACCCCATTGGGGTATTTCCAAATGCATAAGACTTTTGGTACTCACTTGTTACGAATGCAATAGTTGAGAAAAGAATTGTCCAACTGTATTGACTTAAATTTAGTCAATAATGATTCAAATGTGTTAATTCTTGCTTCAAATGTAAGATCACGATCACTACACTGTCTATTGTTCTTCTCAGACCTCTGGACTACTTCTTCCCTAAACAAACATTTCAGGGCAAACAAATCCTGAATGATGAAACTTCCCCTAGAATTGGAAGCAGCATTTGTATCAATAAAATTGCCTTTCAAACTTTTGACACATACTGCAGCATAAGATGAAACTTTTTCCGTACATGTACTGGATCTGCTATTATCTGCAATCCTTGTTCCACTACTAATGCTGTCAAAAGCTGCAACCAGAGATTCCACATGGTCTCTTAGCTGATTTATACATTCTGTCAAAACAGTAAGATCCACCAGTGTGTTGTTATGACTGAAGGAAGTGGAGCTGGCTTCTAAGCCAGACATTTCAGTGTCTGCAGTAAACTAAAACAAGCAAAATAACAAAAAACATGATCAGTGTACTTATTAAACTCAAATAAACATAAAAAAGTGCCACATTAGAACACAACAGAATCTTTAATTACACAATGTTTTGAGTGCTTTCATTCCAATTAAAAAGGAAATTCATCAGAAACAATGTGATCTCTACTTCCTCTATTTTATACAATTAAAAAAGGTACAAAAAACACTGGCAAGAACTTTAAAGGTATACACACATTAAAGTATCAAGTAATATTCCCAAACTTCCTGCATCAAATATATATGCATGCTAAACACCTATACAATTAAATATGTAAATATAAAAATAAATATTGTATAAAAATCCATAATAGCAGATGTGTTAAGAACTAGTCAACAGTAAACACATGAAATAGCTTGTTTAATTAATTTAACTTTTTAGAAACATTTTAAAAAAGTTTGATTATAAAAGCCCTATGACAGGCAGTTAGACTTAATTTTCAAAATAGGCTTGATAGATATTAAGGCATTAATACTCGATGGGGCAGTGGCATTTAATAAAGTAACGAGTGATGCTCCCTCTTCTCAGCAAAGGTTTTCCCAATCATGACCCCTTTCTGGGTGTTCCACCTTCTCATAAATGGTGAAGCCAAATTTCTTAAAATCCTTGCCCACCAAAGAATGCTTGTAAAGGGCATTACAAGACTTGGATTTATCAATTGCTTACACATGCTGATAGATTCTTGTCTGCAAACATCCAATAGTCTTTCCTGGAAATATAGAGCTGCTAAGTATATTTTTTGGCACTTTACCTGGTTTGCTTGACTGAATTCTTTATATATTTGCAGGCAGAATTTTGTTTACTGATCTGTGCTGAAACCTTTTTTCTCCCACTCTCCCACCCTATTGCTGTTGTGTTCCTAAAGTTGGTAAAACTGGTCTAACAGATTTTGTGTTAGCTGATTGTCTTATGGCTTGGCATTTGTCTTGCTGGTATAAAAATATTGTCTTTTTGTAAATTCCTGCATATCATTGCTAGAATCTCCTTGTGCTCTTACTGAGAGTGCTTCTCAAACAATCTAGAAATATAGAGCGGATAAGTATATTTTTGGCACTTGAACTGTTTTGCTTGACTGAATTATTTATATATTTGCTGGTAGAATTGTGTTTACTGATCTGTGCTGAAACTTTTCACCCTTCCACCCTATTACTATTGTATTCTTAAAGATGATGGCTTTTGCAGTTGTTGACCCCTATTGTAAATTTGATCTGGGACACTCCTCCCAGTCCCATCTCTTTAGCTCATTCTACCTAATACAGAGGTCATTTTGAAAGGCCAGACCCCTTAATCCCTTAACCTTGCATTATCTTTTGTTCCTGCTCTCTCCTTTTTTTACTTTATAAATAAATAAACACTTTATTCATTTGCTTATATTTTTCTAATTTGTGTTTCTTCCTACTACTCTCTTACTTCATCTTGCTTTGCCTTTTCCTGCTACTTGCTGCCTGTTCTCTAAAGTGTTCAGCTGCATCTTTTCTGCAGTTATTACTGCTTGTTTACAGCCTGTCTAAATTAAGTGTTATTCTTAAGTGTTATTCTAAGCACTTCATTTTTGGTTTAAGCACTAAGGCTTTAGGCCTTCCCCTTAGCTCTCCCTGGCCTTTCTTCCTCAGATTTTGACAAATATGGATGGGCAATTTCCTACAGTTTCTCCTGCCAGTCTGGTTGATATGAGCATTCTGAGGCAGTGTAGCAACTGCCTCATGTACATGGACAATCATCTACTACTACCACCTAGGAACACAATTTGTGAGAGATGCAATTACATTAGGACATTAGAGTCCAAGCTCTTTCCCTCTCAAGCCAGTATATCTGGCACTGAAAAGATTGGCAACACAATCACTACACCTCAAACCCCACCCACCTACATAACATACACCTACATATGCAGAGGTCCTCCACAGAAACATACCCACACAAAGGAGACCTCCAAAGCAAAAGCACACAGGATTTCCACAGCTCTCCACACCACATACCACACATAGTCTACACACCTGTGCCTCACAGCCACTAAGGTTTCACCATAAACCTAACATATTAGCCATAGGAGACTCCATTGTGAGACACACAGATGTGTCTCTCATCAGGTTGGATAAGGAAAAAGTTAAATTTAGCTGTCTGTCAGGTGCCAGAATCCATCACATCACATACGCACTCAGGTCTCTCAACATCAGGTACTGTTATGACTCTGTCATAGTCCATGTTGGTGTGAATGACTTGAGATGCACCTCTCTGGATTATATGAAGAGAGACATGATTGAGCTTGATGATTATGTGTCCCAGGCAAGTATGTCCCTAGCCTTAAGCAGCATTCTGCTGTTACCCAGAATGATGCCTCAATACAAGCAGAAAATGATTGACTTTAACAATCGGCTTAGTTTCTGGTGTCATTCCAGGGGGATCCAATACCTGGCAGTCTGGCAAGATATGATCAGCAGACCATGATGCTTTCCCAGAATTGGCCTGCATCTGTCTCACCTGGGCTTTAGGCTTCTAGGAAAGGCTTTTGCCTCCCCTATAGTGCCATTTTAAGAAAAGTGGTAAGGTTTAAACTATCAACATAGAACTTTCAACAAAACACAAATTAAAGGTCATACTGCTAAACCCTAGGAATCTTAACATGAAACTGCACTCATTGCAAGCTTTCTGAACCCTGGAAAATGCTGAAATCTGTGCAGTCACAGAAACCTAGTTCATAGCTGTGGAGAGCTCCCCAGCCTTACCTAGTTACTCATCCTATCATACATTCAGATGCCAAGGTGTGTGCAGTACAGCCAAGCCAAAGGAGGTGGAGTTTCATTATACATTAAAGACATATACACCTCCAGGCTGGTCAAACAGTATGATGCACATGAGACACTCCAGGTGCAGTTAACCATTGAAAAGACCCCTATTAAAATCATAGCTAGCTACCAGCCTCCAAATCTGACTTAAGATGCCCAATCTGCCTATTTGGACCTGTTTAAATCTATCAAGATTCAGCCCTTTACCCTGATCCTGGTTGACTTTAACTTCCCAGAAATAGATTGGAAGAACTACTCATGCCAGAACACAAATGCCCAGAGATTCCTTGATTTTGTCAATGCAAATGCCTTGGAACTACTAGTTGATACCCTCAAAAGAGGAGATAATATCTTGGACTTGGTATTAACCAACATGAGTAACCACTGCAGCATCCCTATAGTATCATATTCCCTGGTAAGATCCAACTACAAAGCGGTCACTTTTGAAGTCACCATCTACTCCAACCCCCTTCTAGCTAGGATCAGACATAAAAACTTCTGTAAAGCTGATTACAGCCTCCTGAGGAATGGTATAAACAGCTTCACAGCCCCCTCCCCCTCTGTAGGATCTGGCACCAATATCCAAAATTACACCAAAGCATTATATGAGCATTTATATAGATGCATGGAATTAGGAATACCCGACAGGACTAAACCTTTCTCTGTAAGGAAGAGTAAACCTGTCTGTTGGACATCTGCAATAAATAAACTCTATAACAAAAGGAAAAAATTGCTGTCCAAGACCAAGAAGGAACAGGATTCCCAATTGGAAGAAATTTCTCCTTAGCCTGAACAAGCAAATAAGAGCAGTAGTGAAATCCTCCAAAGCAAACTTCGAGTCCATATTGGCCACCCCTACTAAAGACAATCATAAGACTTTCTTCACATATGTCCGCAACCTCAAAGGAAGCGCCTAGATCTGTTCAGAACTGGTGGTCAAGACACCACATTTACAAGTGCCATAGATATAGCAAACTTGTTGGCTGACAGATTCAGTGAAAACTTTACCCCTCTGTCCCCCCATCAGTAAATCAGGACATCCCTAGTACCTGTCCCCTTCCCCTTATATCTAAGGAACAGGTCATCACTGCTGTCTCAAAGGCAAAAACATAAGCTTCCATGGGACCCGATAACAATCCAGGCTGCATCCTACATGAACTCAGGCAGGAACATGTTGCACCATTAGGCACCCTATTCAACCAAAGCCTGAGTACTAGCTTTGTCCCAGCTGAGTGGAGGACAGCAACTGTCATCTCTTTACACAAAGGTGGTGCATTCACCGATCTTGGAAATTATAGACCCATCTGCCTAATTAGGCTGATTTGCAAGGCCGTGGAATGGATTATCATGGACCTCATTATCAAGAACATTGGCAACCTCCAAACACTTGATCCCACACAGTTTGGCTTCATCAAGGGGAGGTCATGTCTGCTAAATTTGGTCAACTTCTTTGAGGAGGTTTCCAAAGCCATGGATGAGGGGAAGACAGTGCACACCACCTACTTTGCCCTGACCAAAGCCTTTGATACTATTCCCCACTCAGACATAATAGATAAACTCTCTCAACTAGGCATCAATCCATAGTTAAATATTATTGGAATTTTTTAACAAATGATAAGGTTTTGAGAAAATTGCTTCCTGTGAGTCCAAAAATTGCTTATAAAAGAGGACAAAACTTGGGAGATTTTCTTATTAGAGCTTATATAAGCCCTGTTGAGAAATTAGATTCTTCATTGACAGTTTTTGGTACTATACCTTGCCATACTTGCAATGTATGCCCCTATATTACATTAAATTTAATAAAATAAATAATAAAATGTTTACAACTAATAAATGTTTTTCCTGTTGTACATCAGGGGTTATTTATTGTCTCAAATGCCCCTGCAATCTTTTTTATATAGGGGAAACCAAAAGGAAATGTAGGATCAGATTGCAGGAGCATATTAGAGACATAAGAAAAGGAACAACAGCAAGTTCAGTTGCTTTACATTTTTTAGAAATTCATAATAGTAACCCAGATGTACTTCAGGCTACTATTTTAGAAGGAATTTTTGTTAAAAAAGGTGATTATAAACTATTAAAAAATATGATGCTGTATAAAGAATCTATTTTTATATTAAAATATAATACATTAGTACCTAATGGTTTAAATGTTGAAATTAATTGGAAATATTTATTATAAATGTATTTGTAATTTTGTATTTTCAGTTTGTTAGTATTGGTTCTGTGGAGTGAGTGGAGTCTCTTTAAATATCATGTTAGTTAATAGTTTAATTAATTGATTGATTTATTGTTCATTTGTATAAAAGGAAATTAATTTTTACCATGAATCATGTGCTCATTGAAGGCTGTGGTGGCCGAGGCGCTAAGACATTTTTATGGAATAAATTTTGCTACGTGGGATCCTGGTTGTTTGTTCTTCTTTTTCAGTCTTTTTTAAGACTGTTTGGTGCTGATTTGTCGATTTGTTTTATCAATCCATATGTTATCAGATGGGTAGCAAACTGTCTCACTGATAGAACCCATGTATTCAAAATAGGAGAAGCCACTTCAAGCAGTAGACCCGTAACAAGCAGCATACCCCTGGGTTTGGTCTTGGGGCCTCTGTTATTTGGGATATACTTTTCTGTGGTGCAGGCCAAAACCAGTGGGCTATGACTGACCAAGTTTGCAGATGAATGCAAGCTGGGTTCTGTCATCAATTCTCCTTGTGATGTGGACATCCTTCCTCCAAGAGGGTCTCACTTAGACAAATGACTTGTGCCAGAAACATGGCGTCAAGCTGAATACTAAAAAATGCATCATCATCCCCTTTGGGGAGAATGATGTCCCCACAAATGATCACATTAATAACAACATCCTAAGCACCCAATCAGTTGTGAGGGATTTGGGCACCCAGGTTGATAGCAACCTGACTTTTGACCACCATGTTGCTTTCATTGTATGGAAAGCCTTCTATATGGCCCACCTCATAAGTAAGGATAACTCATCCAGGGACAAGAAGGTCATAACATCCCTGTATTCTTCCCTTATGAGGCCCATTATTGAGTACAATTCCCCTTTCAGCATGTACCTCACAAAGCACATGCAGCAGCTGGAGAGACCACAGAGATTCCTCACCAGTAGAATCCAGGGCCTCAAAGATTTATCATGCACAGATAGGCTAAAAGCCCTATCCCTCTACTCAGTTTCAAACAGACTCCTCAGAGGTGACCTCTGTCTGGCATACAAGGCAATCATGGACCCCACCTTGATGTGATTGCTGCAGATCTACATGTCAAGCTAAACTCATGTAACCTGCATGTGTGACCTTAACCTGGTCTGTGACATCAACAAGACTTGTTGGCAGGAGAGATTTGCATCCCAGAGACCTCCCCATCTATGGAATAGACTCCCTCTCCACATCACGCATAGTACCTCTTTACCCCTTTTTAAGTGCAACCTGGATATCTGGATGGGAAACAGAAAATATTCCCTTGGGATTTTGGCCATGCCCCTACTGGACATAGACATTGGATGCTGATTTGTCTAAACATGGGCTAAACTCTTGGCCAGGCTTATAAGGTCCTCAGTGTCAGTAGCCTAGTAACCTCCTATGATCCTATGATCCTATGATCCTATGAGCCTACATAGAATGCTGGATAAGATAGACAGAAGGATATATATATATATATATATATATATATATATATATATATATATATATATATATATATATATATATATATATATATATATACACACACACACACACACACACACACACACACACACACACACACACACACACACACACACACAACCTTCGTATTCCAGTCAAATCTGCCCTTGACTATAATTAATCTAAGAAAACCTTCCATAGAAAAACTGCTGCATTGAAAACTAAATCTACACTGTTTGCAGGTTCTGCACTACTTCATGCCCCAACCTTTGGTAGAAACATTGTCATAACTCCTGCCTGCTTCTAGGATATTTTAAATTTTTTGTTATTTTTAAAAACAAATGTAGGCTGTTGCCCCAACTGGTTGGTTAACCCGAGGCATCCAAAAACAGTACTCCAGTGTGCTTTGATGGAACTTTTCAAAGAATGGATGTCTTTGCTGTATGCAGGACCAACACCTGTGAAGGGTTATCTGGACTTTTATCATTGTTTTTATTCTGACCCATCGTGGATCCAGGTTGTCATATAATGGAGGTATATCGAGAATTTCTGTGCTCTATCACAAAACTACTAATATCGTCCAACATGCCCTGTGGGTAGCCCCTGCTTTTAAACATTTCACAAAGTTTGATAGCTTCAACTTGGAAGTCGATGTCATCAGAAACTGATCTACTGAGCCTCATCAGTTGACCTCTCACCAAACTCTTTTTTTGCCATGCAAGGTGTTGACTATTGAAATCCAAATATGCATTCAAAACAGTGTTTTTCCTGAAAATGTTGGACTCGTATCTTTGGTCCTTGAAATTGTTGTACAATGTGATGGATGGGAGAAAGGAAATTCACCCCAGGGATCACGTCAGTCGCCCTGCTAAACAGGGGTCCAGGAAAGTAAATAATGTGGGAAGAAATAGCCATGGAATTGTTATGGCTAGGCTTGTATAGGCCCTAGGGCTGATAGCCTAGTACCAACCTATGAAACTATGAACCTATGAAAAATCATAGAATATGTGTTTCATTGGTGGGTAAATTCTAGGAAGTCATTGGAAAGGTTTAAAAAGTGCATAAAAAACTTAAATTCTTCTGAACTGCCATTCCATAAAATAAATATATCATCCAGTTACCTGAGATGCACTCCAATCACAGAAGAAAAAGGTGAACTTAAAACCATGGAGGTCTCCCAAAACCACAAAACCATGCTGAAAAATATGGGAGCTGAAGCTGCCCCCGTGGCCACCCTCTGTGTTGTTTGTAACATTCACCTTCACAGTATACAAAGTTGTTAGTCAGCACAAGCTAAATACACTAGAAGATCAATCTAACTTCAGTATCACTCAAATCTGTGCCCCTTACCATAGCTTGATGAAATGAGTTAACCAACTGGTTGGGGCAACAACCTAGATTTGTTTTTAAAAATAACAAAAATTTTAAAGCCATCTTAGAAGCAGGCAGGAATATGACAATGTTTCTACCAAATGTTGGGGTGTGAATCAGTGCAAAACCTGCAAACTGTAGATTTATTTTTGAAGGCAGTAGTTTTTCTGTGGAAGGTTTACCTATATTGATAGTCAAGGATAGATTTTCCTGCAATACTAAGGCTGTTTTATATATATATATATATATATATATATATATATATATATATATATATATATATATATATATATAGCCTTCTGTCTACCTTGTCCAGCATTCTAGGTAAGAAAGACTACTGGATCTTTGTGGACAAGAATCTATCAGCACTTATATGCAAGTGATAAAGACAAGGCTTGTAATGCCATTTACAAGCATTCTTTGGTGTGAAAATATTTTAAGAAATTTGGCTTTACTATTTTAGGCAATGTAGAATGCCCAGAAAGGGGTGGTGAATGGCCAACCTTTGCTTAGAAGAGGGAGCTTCACTGGAAACTTTTATTTAATGCCAGTGCCCCACCAGGTATTAATGACTTAATGTCTGTGAAGCCCATTTTGAAAATTAAGTCAGACTGCCTGTCATAGGGCTTTTATAATCAAACTTTTCTAAAATGATTTTAAATAGTTCAATTGATAGTACAAGCTGTTTTATGTGTTTACAGTTTACTAATTCTGAACACATTTGCTATTTTTTTTTATACAATATTTATTTTAAATTTAATGGTATTGGTGTTTAGCATGCATATATATTTGATGCAGGAAGTTTGGGAATATTACTTGATATTTTAATGTCTGTAGACTTTTAAATTTTTGCCAGTGTTTTTTGGTGTCTTATTTAAGTGTATAAAAGGAAGGAAGTAGAGATCAAATTGTTTCTGATGAAGTTCCCTTTCAATTGGAAGGAAAGTGCTCAAAACTTTATGTTATTGAAGACTGTTGTGTTCTGGTGTGGCATTTTTTTATTTTTAAAAGAAGGAAAATATAATAAGAGACTTAAAGACTAATGAAGGTAAGCAAATAAAACAGCAAGAAAGAGTATACAAAATAATTGAATAATATGTAATGGAATTATTTGTTAAAAGAGAAGAAAACATAGAACAAATTTAAAAATGTGAAAAATTAAATAACAAAGATAATATTTAGAACAAAAAATAATTATGAAAGAATTGAATGGAATTCTAAAAGTTAGTGACATGAATTCTGCAACAGGCCTTGGCAGAATTTAATATGGTATGTATAAAGAAATGAAGGAATGGCAAAAATTGTTTTTTTATAGAAGTTATGAATGAATGGTTAGAAATTTGAATTAAAGGGAAAGAGATATGTACAGATGTAATAAAATGTATATTTCAAAAAGGCAATAAAGAGGAAATAAAAAAACTGGAGACCTATAGCATTGAATAATATGGATTATAACATTTTTATGAGAATAATAGCAACAAGGTTACAACAATGGATAAATAAATGACCAAAATGTATTCAGAAGAAAAGGAAAAAGAAATCAAGAGTCATTATGGAGAAACAATTATGATATAAATAAAAATGTAGACGTGAAGGTTATATATAGGGGATGTAAGTAAAGCCTATGATAATATTCAATATAAATCATTATGGGGAATTTTGCCTGCATATAATGTAAGCAAAAATGTATTACAAGTAATAAAATCTGTTTGTGAAAGGAACTATTTGAAACAAAATATAAATGGCTGGATTGGGGAAGAAATAAAAATAGAATGTGGAATAAAGCAAGGCTGCCCAGCTAGTTGCGCAATTTTCTCATTAGTTATGATTGTAACAGTGAAGGAAATTAATAACATGTCAAGTAGCAGTGGATACAAAATTATGAGAGAAGTACAATTAAGCAATAACTGATGACACGTTGTGGTATATTGAAGATTTACCCATGGTTGGCATGGTTTAATCACAAGGGTGAAACCCGAGTGATTAAATAAAGCCAACCATGGGTAAATTTCAATATACCACAACCTCAGAGTTGGTTATTGCTATTATACAATGACATTATTTAAGAAGAAAAGACTTACTTTTCTTAAATAATGTCTTTGTATAATGGTGCATTACTGTTCTTCCGCCGGTGGTGTAATACTGCTTCCTTGTGTTGATGTACTGCACATGCATATGGGACTTGCGTTCTTACGCATACCCAGTACATTTAAAACAGAAGCAAAAGAGAAAAGAAAGTCTCCATTGCTCCATTTGTTTCTTTTTTTTATTTATTAAAAAAAAGGTTTTGGACACTTTATACCAACGGAAAAAAAGTCCAGGCGACCAGACCTTTTCCCGTTGGTATATTGTCGGATTTACAATGGGCACGCTGGCCAATCAGTGTGCAAGTTTTGGAATATTATTAGGGCGTCATTGTATAATTTCCAATAATGTATAATTGTGTGGATGATATTGCAGTTATTGTTAAAAATAAAGTATGGATGGAAGAAGTAAATGAAAAAGTAAGCATAAATTAAAATTGTTTTAAGTATAAATAAAGAGAAAAGTAAAGGATTTGCTTGTGAAGGCATGATAGGAGGTATTGAGTTCAATAAAAATATATAGATATATAGGGATAATATTTGGAAGGAATGAATGCAGACAACAACAGTGGAATGACGTACTCAAAGAAGTAAAGGATATGACTATTTTTGGAAATTATATAGATGTTCATATAGGAAAAAAGTACACTTGTTGGACACCATGACAATAGGATAATTGATTATGTTGCCATCATCTATATGATTTCTTATAAGTATGAAAAGGAACTAATAGGTTTATAGGTGTGTACTAGGCTAACGGCCCTGGAGCCTATATAAGCTTAGCCCAAGAAGATTCCCTGGCATCATGCCACCCAGAGTTAGTTCCCAGTGCCCCTGTCAACCAAGGCCACTGAAGTGATCCCCAGGGTGAACTTCTTATTGCCCACCAACTCATCAAGATTTCTCTTAAAGAGGGCCAGTGAAGTGCTCTGCTTGATGTGAATGGGAAGTTTGTTCCAGAGCATGCAAAGTCTCTGGGTTAGGAACTTGTCCCTCCAGCATGTTCTGTTTATTGTAGCAATGAGGTTATGGTCCCTGGAGCAATTGGCATGGAGGAATTGGGATTTATTTCGGTGTAGCATATCTAGCAGCTCTGGGTCAGACATGGCTTTGTATGTCAAGCAGAGATCGCCTCTAAGTAGGCGATAAGAGACAGAGTATAGCTGGAGATTTTGAGTCTGTCCATATACGGCATGTGTCTAAAGCCTAAGATCATATTAGTGGGGTATTTTTGTGGCCTTTCCAGTTGCTGTACGTGTCTAGTGAGGTACATACCAAATGGGGCATTGTATTCTATAATAGGTCTAATGAGGCATGAGTAGAGAGGGATTATAACCTTTTTCTTCCTGGATGAGAAACCTTTTGTAATAAGTTGTGCCACATAGAAGCACTTTCTGACTACAGTGGCAATGTGGTTATCAAAGGATAGGTTGCTGTCAACCTGTGTCCCCAGATCTATTATCACACCTTCAGTGTTCAGTGGACTATTGCCTATGTGGTAGTTCATGAGCAACAAATTTTTCCCAAAGGGAATGGCAATGCACTTTTTGGCATTGAGCTTAAGGCCATGGTACTGGCACTAGTCATTGGTGTCAGTGAGGCCTTTTTGTAGAATGTCTACATCAGTTGGAGAATCAGTAATGGCTCCCAGTTTACAATCATCTGTGAACTTGGTCATCCAGAGTTCCATTGTGTTGGCTTGAACTTCAGAGAAGTAGATGCCAAACAGGAGAGGACCTTGGACCGATCCTGGTAGGACACCACTTGTAACTGGTCGGTAGTCAGATTTAGAGTCTGCTACTTTCACAATGTGGGTTCTATCAGTGAGCCAGTTGGCAACCCATCTTATTACATAGGGGTCTATGCTTAGTTTAGTGATTCTATCTATGATTCCTGAGTGAGGGATGGTGTCGAATGCCTTGGCAAGATCTAGGTAGGTGGTGTGAACTACCTTGCCCTCATCCAAAGCTCTGGTGACAGACTCGAAGAAGTCCATCAGGCTGAACAGGCATGATCTATCTTTCACAAACCCATACTGTGTGGGGTCCAGAGTTTGGAAATTCCCTATGTCCTTAATTATAAGGTCCATAATGATGTGCTCAGTAGGCTTACATATCAGACTCGTCAGGCATTATTGGTTAGAGTATTTGTCACCACCATAGTGACACAGTTAAAAGTCTACAGATCTCATTGAAGAGGAAATCTATAAATTAAATAATACTCAATTGTATATTTTATTCTTATATCCTTAGAAGAATATTTCTGCATAATTACTAACTGGCATATGCTTGTGAACTAGCAAATAAACATGTTACAGCATAAAATAAAAAGAGAAGCAAGTTTTACAAGTCATAGTCAAACTAAAGTATACATTGCCCAATCTAAGTCTAAATCTAAGCATAAATGTGTGATGACATTTTGTACTTTAGAATAACACATACTATTTGTTGAAAGTGAAAGCTCAATGTTCGGGTTTTCCAATATTTGGCAATCTAGTTGTGGATACCAATCATCTAAAAATATTAGCTATTCTTTTGTATAAGTAAAATAGCTTTTGACACATTTGTATTCATATTCATTGCACAGTATTTCAGCTGTGTTGTTTTACTTGGATATCACATTTATTTCCATTTCAATTCACATTTAACTCTGCAGGTCATCAAGCTGCATTCATCATAAAATGTTTTTTTCTTATTTCTTGAGCTGATAATGTGCCTGAAATGTGAAGCCATCAATGTACACAGGTTGATGTAATAAAATAAGGTCAGAATTCAGAAAATATAGTAGTGGTTGCTCTATGTTTTAGACTCTGCTAATACAAACTTAACTGATTCTATATATTCAAAAAAGACTACAGTAAAAGGCCATTGCCAAACATTCTGTTAAGAAATTAACATTTCTTTCTAAATAATAATAGCACCATAGTCTGCACAACTTTTTTTCATAACACAATAGATGACACCATCAGTAAGCATTCTGTATTTTTTAATTTTGTTTACACTTTTCAATTGCACAGTAACAAATTATTTTAAGCATTCTCACTTGCTCTTGTTCACCAAAGTAATCATATGCTTACTGATTCTTAAATGTGTCACCTTGTCCAGAAATTCTCTATTTTTATGTCTTTCAAATAATAAAATAAAAGTAATTATATTCTTGATGCGAGTCAATCTAAATATGAGTATGACATCCATTTTAGCATTTCCTGCTAACACTGTGAAAGTTACCATTATCAGTCATGCCATGAACATCAGGGTCAGCTGTTTCATTTGCAGACTGATTATAAGATGGACATAGTATTTATTTATTTATTTATTTATTTATTTATTTTTCATTTGTTGACCGGGACAGTCCAACTGGATATATGTCCATTTTCACCAGAGGCCTGGGGAGAAATGCTCCACATACCAAAAAAGAGACAGTACATACATCACTGAGTGATAAACTCAGGCAGACATGTTTAGAAAAATATAGACAAAAAATATAGGCAGATATAAATATACACAATGTGCCGACTTACATCTGATTGGCAAAGATGTATCAGAAAATGTGAACATAGAATACAATCAGATCTCATAATTCACAATGCTTAGACATTCAAATGCTATGAGGCATAGATACATGGCTAAACAGCAGGTTGGGTAGCGAGACATGTATTAGTGAAGTTGTTAGTCAGGTTTAGAACAAGAGCACAGCCAATGAGATGTGAGGTATTTTTTGAGTTCTCTTTTAAATAGGGGTAGTGAGGTTTCCTTGGTAATGGTAGTAGGGAGTAGATTCCAGATTTTACCGGTTGAGTTGGCAAATATAGCATTGCGTGCAGAGTTGCTGGATTTTATGGGTCAGTATCATTAGTTTATCAGCTGAGTGTAATGGCCTGGGGCACTATGAGGGGTGAGAATATTTTTGAGGGCAGGGGTGTTATCAGGTTGATGGAGTAGTTTATGTGCTACTATAAGCTGGTTGAACTGTAGAAGGGTAGGATTCTCTAGCCATCCCAGTGCTTTGAAGTTCTGGCAATGGTGGGTCCTAAAAGCCATGCCTGTAGCGAATCTGGCTATATGATTGTACCATCCTGTTAATTTGTTGAGATTGGTTTTGGATAGGTTGGTGAGTGCAGGGGAGGCATACATAAGGGTAGAAAGGAGGTGTGATCTTGCAATAGCTACCCTAGCTAGGGAGGTGATGAAAGGTTTGGCTCTGTACAGGGAGCCAAGTTTTTTGTTGACGGACTTAATAGTGTGATTAACATGTTTAGCAAATTTAAGGTTGTTGTCTATTATTGCACCTAGAAGGGGAGATAATGGTGCTAGATTGATGTTGAAGGAAGGAGGAGGAATTCTACGGTTAGGGGAGAAAAGTAGTAGCTTGGTTTTGTTAGGATTTAGAAGCAGGCGGTGATTATCTAGCCATGTTTCTACCATGCTGAAAGTGGTCTGGGTGAGAGTTAGAAGTTGTGCAGGAGAGGAGGCAGCACATATTAGCATTGAGTCATCTACATATTGTATGCTGGTAGCTCCTGGGATGGTGGTATGCAGATCATTGATAAAGATAGAGAAAAGAAGGGGACCTAGTATGGACCCTTGTGGGACACCTAGGGTTAGAGGAAGTTGGGATGACAGCTTGCTGTGCCATAAGACAGCCTGCTGTCTACCGTTTAGGTAGGAGTGAAACCATTGTACTGCATGTTTGTCTAAACCGATGGGTTGTAGGGTATTGAGCAGTAGATGATGGCTGACCATATTGAAAGCTTTTGAAAGATCTAGGAAGAGTGCTGAAAATAATTTGTTGTTGTTACGATGAAGATTGATGACACTAGAGAAAGATAGTCCTCAAATACCACTACCTTGCAGACAGGAACTCGGGAAACTTGTAGCTTGCATGACCATTGGCTAATTCTTGAACTCAGATATTGTGTTCAAGCAAGGTGTGGCAGACACAAAAAGAGGTGATGTTTTTTAGACATAAATGTGAGTTGAGTGTAGTTCTAGGCTTAGGGAGAAGGAAATGGGTAGTGGAAAAGAAATTTTAGGGTTAAGGAAGAGAAAATGAGTTTTAGGGAACAGAAAATGCTTTTTAGGTTTAGGAAGCAGAAATGAAGTTTTAGATTTGGGGAGTGGGAAGAGAGTTTTAGGATTAGGAAATAAGAGGGGAGTTTTAGGGTTAGAGATGGATAAGGGACTTTAGGATTTGGGAGCAGGAAGTAGGGAGAAGGGAGATTAAGCTTAAAAAGAGAGAATGCTGTTTTAATGTTATAAGCAAATGAAGACTTTAAGTTTAGAGAGAGAAAGTGGAGATTTAGTTTTAGTGAGTGAACAGAGTTAGGGATGGGAGTACTATGTTTAGGGTCAGGGACTGAGTGTTTTTTTTTTTTAAGTTAGAGTTCTGGTAGGACTATGTAGCTAAGTATGGTTTGGTGCTAGGAAAGCTTGATAATTTATTAGGATCAGGCTATCAGGTTGGTGAGAGATAGGGGACTAGCCAATTAGAACAAGTGGGCATGAACAAATGTGTCTTGAGCTAGTAGCACAGATGCACTTGTAGCAGTCCTTTTAAATAGCAGAAAATATTTGCTGTCTTGTACTTTTCCATTAAAGCTATGGTTATCACAACAAATGACTATTGTTTTTAACAGAGGAAACCTGTGGCAAAGACTTTGGTTATTGTGTCTCTTTTCAAAGCCTTTTCAGGTATACTTTTCTTGCTATTGCAAATTTTAATTCCTGTAAATTCAAGAAATAAAAATATGCAGTACCTGAACAACACAGTCTTACTTATTTCAGTTTCTTCAAATAAATAATAGGCTTATGAAAAGATACATGTAATCAATAGTGATTTTATCGAGTTAAATCTTTTTGACATATTCTCCCATTCTTTCTTTATCTTATAGTATTGTTTGCCTTCTGTCCCACCTTCCAGATGATCCATTACTCAAATAAGTTATTTTAAAATATAATATATTTAGAGATTAATTCCTATGAATTTTTAAAGGGAAAACTATAGTATTTGTTATTATTTTAACTAATAAATCAGAATTTCTGTAGGACAATCTGTTTCTATAGATCCTAACTTTTTTATAAATTGATATACTTGAAATACATATTTGTCTTATCTCTGACAGAATATTCATCCCTCAAATAAAACAACTTTGCTTTTATTATTTTCCTGTGTATAGTAGTTCCTGTTATTTGCAAGATAACTCATTGTAAAGAATCTTAAGAATGTTGTTAACCCATTAGCAAAGATAAAACAATGGATTAATTATATAGTCTAGTTGACAGTTTGTCTTCTTTTTTTCTTGATGCTTCTATAACAGATGAGCACTTTTTTGCTTGTAACTTATGCTATTTTCCTCTGAAGATCATTTCAAAGTGAATAAGACCAATCCATGTTTCCACTGATTTAGATGATGCTGTTATTTTTGCATACAGCATTTTTAGTGCGCTAAAGATTCTTCTGCCATTTTTTCAGGAAAAGTTTCAGTCTAATCAGATGAAGCAAATTCACTTTTATATTATTTTGTTTTAAAGTTTTACTCAGGGACTGGTGTTTGCTTCTTTTTGCTGGCCTAGTCATTATCAAGCCTTATTGCTGACTGTCTCATTTTTCATTTGTCCATGTTGTTTTCAGTACTAATTCCTTATCCAATAGGGACATAAACTTTATCACATTGGATCTGTAATTTAATGCAAGATTTGTTGAAATGTTCTTTCATATTTCTCTATGAGCTTTCAGTTTGTCAGAAGATTAACCTTCCTGCATGTTTAGAATGTGAGGTACATGTGCTGTCAAGAAAGTCACCATTCCATTTCCTTTAAACTTTTCAGGAACTCAGAAACTTTTTATATTACTCCACATCTCCTTTTATTTCCCAGACTCTCCAGTTTATTAACTAACTGTGTTTTCTGTCTCAGAAGGAATTAAATATGAGTCCTCTTCTCACACTCTTCCTTTCATATCATTAAGTGAAGTTTCTATATCCTGTATTTGAAAGTTATGTTTTTCAGTCATACTCTTAAGAAGTTCAGTCTATTTTGAACAATTGTCCTGTATTAATTCCATTCTATTTTGAAATTGGTCAGTTTTTAGTGAAAGTAGTTGTACTAAATGTAACATTTGTTGGAAGTCTCTGTAGTCATCTCAATATGTGAAGTCTGATTGGAACTCATCTGTGGAAGATGTTGTAACTGATAATCCTAATTCTTTCATTCTGCAAAAACATATATAAATCCTCTGAAATTATGTGACATTTCTGGTGATTATTTTCCAATTGATGACAATTTTCAGCCAAACTAATTTCCTTTTTGCACAGCTTCAAAGATGAGGTAACACTCAGTGGGCATCTTGTCCAACATCTTTCTGCATTCACGTTCTTAAGGGTAAGACAGCAATCTTAGGAACGCTATGTACCTCAGTGTCCAGATATAGTTTCCTGAAAGAGTTCCAAAGCATAACTGAGATATAGCCTTCTCCAGTGATGTGCAGAATGCAAGCATTTGGAGAAACTTGTCACAATGATAGTGTGGCAAGCTGATTTATAATTATTTTCTACTGGGGTGGGTAAATGGCCTCTTTTAAAAGTATGGAATACAATACCTGTTCAGAATGATTTTCCTTTGAATAATTCAATTATTATTTGTATACTGCTAAGTCTCTAATCCTATTCCCTTGTTCCTTGTTTCCTAGACCATGTTTCCTATTTAAATTATGGAACTATGAACTTGCATTTTGTGTCAATGCTCTGTTCAGACACAGGGTTTCCTATTTTCTCATAGTAGTTCAACTATAGAGTTAATATATTTAGTATAAAGATACGGTGGACAAAATTGGTCAAATGGGGTACAGGAAACTTGCTGCTCAGAAAAGATAGCTAGCTAGCTAGTTAGATAGACATGCAGTGGATACAAAAAGTGTACATACCCCTGTTAAAATGCCAGGTTTTTGTGATATAAAAAAATGAGACCACAATAAATCATTTCAAAACTTTTCCCACCTTTAATGTGACCTATAAAATATACAATAAGCTGGTCGCATAAGTGTGCACACCCTTAAACTAATACTTTGTTGAAGTACCTTTTGATTTAATTCCAGCATTCAGTCTTCTTGGGTACACACCTGTCATCAATTAAAGGGACTCTGGTTAACCCCAAATAAAGTTCAGCTGTCCTTGTAGGATTTTCCTGACATTTACTCAGTTGCCTGCTACAGCAAAAGCCATGGTTAACAAAGAGCTTACAAAGCATCAAAGGGATCTTATTGTTGGAAGGTATCAGTCAGGAGAAGGGTACAAAAAAATTTCCACAGCATTGGATATACCATGGAACACAGTGAAGACAGTCATCAAAAAGTGGAGAAAATATGAGACAACAGTACATTGCAAAGAACTTGACGTCACTCCAAAATTGATGAAAAGACAAGACAAAAACTGGTCAGGGTGGTTGCAAAGAGACCTACAGCAATATTGAAGGAGCTGCAGGAATTTCTGGCAAGTACTTGGTTGCATACTACATGTGATAACAATCTCCAGTATTCTCCATATGTCTGGACTATCAGGTAGGGTTGCAAGACATAAGCCTATTCTTACACAGAAAAACATCTGGGCCCAGCTAAAATTTGCAAAACAATACATCACATCTCCAAAAAGCATGTGGGAAAATGTGTTATGGTCTGATGAGACCAAGACTGAACTTTTTGGCCACAATTCCAAAAGGTATGTTTGGCACAAAAACAACACTTTGCACCAAAAGAACACCATTCCCATGGTGAAGCATGGTGGTGGTAGTATCATGCTCTGGGGTTGCTTTTCTTCACCTGGAACTGGGGTTTAGTGAAGGTGGAGGGAATTATGAACAGTTCCAAATACATGACATTTCTGGCCCAAAACCTTCAGGCATCCGCTCAAAAGCTGAAGATGAAGAGGAATTTCACCTTTCAACATGACAGTGACCCCAAGCATACATCCAAATCAACAAAAGAATGGCTTCACCAGAAGAAAATTAAAGTTTTGGAATGGCCCAGCTAAAGCCCAGACCTAAATCCAATAGAAAATCTGTGGGGTGACCTTAAGAAGAATGTACACAAGAGATGCTCTCACAATCTGACAGATGTGAAGCACTTTTGCAAGGAAGAGTGGGCAAATTTTGCCAAGTCAAGATGTGCCATGCTGATAGACTCCTACCAAGAAGACTGAATGTTGTAATTAAATCAAAAGGTGATTCAACTAAGCATTAGTTTAAGGGTGTGTAGGGCAGCTGCTGTGGTGCAGTGGTTAGTGTTGCTGCCTCACAGCAAGATGTTCGATCCTCGGCTGGGGTGCCTTCTGTGCAGAGTCTGCATGTCCTCCCTGTGGTCTCGTTGGTTTCCTCCAGGTGCTTTGGTTTCCTGCCACATCCCCAAAGACATGCTGTAGGTGGATTGGACATTCTAAATTGGCCCTAGGTATGAGTGTGTGCCTTCTGTGGAAGGTTGGGCGCCAGGCCTGCAACTCAACACCGTAAAACTCCACTGCCAATTATGAGCAGACAGGTCATCTGCTGTGGTAACCCCTAACTGGGACAAGCCAGAAGAAGAAGATTAGTTTAAGGATGTGCACACTTATGCAACCAGCTTATTGTACGTTTTTTATTTTTTTATATTTTTCCCCTAATGTATTTGTTTGTTTTTCAATTGAATTGTACAAGTTATAGGTCACAATAAAGGTGGGAAAAGTTTTGAAATGATTTATTGTGGTCTCATTTTTTATATCACAAAAAGCTGGCATTTTAATAGGCGTGTGTGCACTTTTTATATCCACTGTAGATATATAGATATAGATATAGATACCATTCATATAAGTGATGCTCAGTTATTTAAAATCAAACAATTTGCTTTCAAGTGATTTTTTTTCTTGAACTATTGAACTATCTAGAATATATCATTTGATTCTGTATTATTCAAGAAGTAAAAAGTCAGGCATAAAGCCACACTTTACCTATCCAGTCACATATCTATCACTCTGTCTACCTATATATTTGCTGTGAAATTTGTTAAATATGTATTGGTAGATACCACCTATTGACAAACATAGTCATTGCATTGCTTAGTTTTATTATAACTACTTGCTCAAAGAAACATACATTTGACGTGTTCTGATTGATAAGATAAAAAATATCTGAATTCTTTGTTATGGACATCACACTAAAGCACTACACTCTATTAAGTTTGTAGTTACATGCTGAATGAATTAATATCATGTCTTGTTATGAAATCAAACGTAAAAAATAATATTTCTCAGAAAAATTGAAATTTCTGTCATTGTAAATGTTACACAAAAGCCAAATTTTGTGTTAGTGTAAACTGTCGACAAGAGAAGCATGCAGATAACCTGTATACCTGACAATACTGCATTTATTCTTAGATCCTGTAGATCAATATGCATCTATGTACCTTTAAGAAGCTATCCAAGGGCTTGCACAAGTGTATACATATTGAGCATGTGCAAGCTAAACTGCCATTTTGTAGTAAGCCATTGAGATGCAAGCATGTATGTATGTAAGGTCTGTCTGTTAGTCAGTTAATTTGTACTTTATGATGCTGCTAGCCATCCTGATGTGTTTCTATATATTAAAGCATCTAAATGAAATACTCTGCCTGCTTGTCATCTTTGTTAGAGGGACAGACGAGTGACATGGTGTCAGAAGCAGCATGTCTAAAGAGCATGGTATTAGAGGCAGCATGGCTAAAATGATTTAAGGCACTTGCTTGGAACTGGTGGAATATACAGGAGTGAATCATCCATAAAATGTGCATACTTTGCAAAACAGGTCAGAAATGAATTTCAGACATTAAAACTCACTCAGCACTATTTTTTTTGTAAAATATGAAATGAGGCATACAGAACATTTTAAATCATATTCACATAAACCTGAATGTACGATATTGACAAAATATTTGAATTACTATGGAAAATGTTTGAAATAAAGTCCAAATTGTATAAAATTAATAAAATAAGGGGAAACAACCGCATTTTCACAATGCATGTATTTTTCGTATTGAGCAAAGATATCTGAGTTATCAGAAGTGTATAAAGTGTTCACATGTTTGTGCAGTGCTACATTAAAATTATTTTGCAGAATATAGCCATTTCAGGGCATATTTCACAAAGTACAGTATTTCAAAGAGTTTATTGTGCATTTGAATGTTATTACAAGCTCACTGAACAGTTTGTTCATACATAATTGCAAGGGCCATATTTTCAGTATGTTTGTACATACTTTGTGGGCATGACAGACAGATTTCAAAAGCGTGTTTGACGGTAATATTGCAGAGAACTGGAGAGTGTTTGAGCAAGAGTATGACATTTTCATACAGGCTAAATTTTCTGATAAAGATGACAGTGCAAAAGCATTTATTCTGCTTAATTTAGCTGGGCCAGAAGCCATAGAAAGGGGAGTGGCCACAGTGGTGCAGCAGTTAGCGTTGCCACCTCACAGCAAGAGGATCTCTAGTTCAATCCTCAGTTGGGGTGCCTTCTGTGCAGAGTCTGCATGTCCTCCCTGTGGTTGTGTGGGTTTCCTATAGGTGCTCCAGCTTCCTTCCACATCCCAAAGACATGCTGTAGGTGGATTAGATACTCTAAATTGGCCCTGGCATGATTGCGTGCATGTGTGTGCCTTCTGTGGAAGTTTGAGTGCTGGGCTGGCAACTCAACACTGTAAAACTCCACTGGCAATCATGTGCAGACAGGTGATCTGCTGTGTTGACCCCTAACCAGGAAAAGTCAAAAGAAGAAGCCATAGAAAGGGAATGGTCATTTGCATATGCACCTGATATCTATACAGGAGTGGGGGGAAAGCCATCACATAATGGTACAGGCTGAGTAAAGGGAGGATCTTGAGTGTTTAAAATGTAAATTTAGAGAAATGTGTAATCCACAGACAAATGTTATAATGGAAAGGGATTTATTTTACACAAGGGATCAAAAGCCTGGTAAAGCTTTGGCAGCATATATAACTGACCTGAGAAACAAAGCAAAAACATGGAGATTTGGTGACTTAAGGGGTGAGCTGATAAAAGATAGACATGTGTGGTATTAAAGATAATGCTGTGAGAAAGAGTTTGTTTTCTGACAGTGATTTAAATTTGAATAAGCTTGCTTAGATTTGTCAGATAAATGAGCTCACAGAAAAGCACACAAATATGCTTACAAATGAGAACAGCTCTAGAAGGCACAGTGATAAAGCTAATGCTGATAGTATATAGTACGTAATTAAAAGAAACAGGCCCAAGCATATGGTAGCAACTGCAGCCCCTGCAGCCATCACTGGTAAACCCAGAACTTTCTAGCAAATTCCAGAGTTTGTACAGTCTCAGTGAAGTATAAGAGTGAGATAGATTAAAGCATGGGCCCCAACCCATTTTCATTGCCAGCTGTTGTAATTGTGGTGGAAGTCATGAATCTAAAAGGGAAAAATGTTTAGCTTTTGGTCAGCAATGCCACAAATGCAATAAGTGGAATAATTTCAAAAGGTTTTGTAAATGCCCACATTCTTTTATTAAAAGGGAACATTTTAAGAAATGAGTTGATCAATTGGAGAGCTGGAACTCTACTCTTTATGTTGATGGTGTGTCAGTAGTTCATGAAACAGTCAATGCAGTAGATTTAAGGGCAAAGAATGAAGTATTTCATACTGTTCGCATAAATGGCAAACCCATAGATCTCAAAGTTGACACAGGTTCCAAGTGCAGTGTTATGTCAGCAGAAACATTTGTGTGAATGTGTCATGGTGACAGGCTTGATTTGGCAAAGTGTGCAAAGCTTGTTGCTTATGGAGGCGAAGAAATTCAAGCTGAAGGCTCAGTAATACTTTCATGTTACTCTGCTGGGAGAAGATACGACTTATGACTTTTTTGGTCAAAAGGCATGCCCAGTGATTATTAGGGCTCAGAGACAGTTTGAAAATGGGACTGCTTTCATTTAATAAGGAAGTCCATCATGTTAGCTTAAAAGACCACTACTCTAATTTCACCCAGAACATTTTTTCTACCTATGCTGATCATTTCGAAGACAAATTCGGCAAACGTCCAATTGTGTACTCCAAGAAGTTAGACCCAGAGCTTAGTCCAGTTATCAGGCCAGCATGAAAAGTTCCATTAGCCATGTAGGACAGAGGCAAAGTTGAGCTAGATAAAATGGTGTGACAAGGTATGATTTGTCCAGTTGCAACTCCAAATTACTGGGCATCTTCCATGGTGGTAGCTCATAAGAAAAGCTCAGATGACATGAAAATATGTATTGAATCATGAGATCTGAACAAAGCATTGAAAAGTCCCCATCATCCAATGCAAACAGTCAGAGGTCACAGCCTTGATATCAAACACCACTGTTTTTTTCTGTCTTAGATGCAAAGAGTTCATTTTGTCAAATTCAGCTGGACAAAAAATTAATAATGCTCACTACGTTCAGTACTCCATTTGGCAGGTACATATTTTTGAGAATGCCATTTGGAATAAACTCTGCAAGTGAAGTCTTTCAGCGTGCAATGTAGCAATTTTTTTTCTGGATATCCTTGTGCTATTATAGTAGAAGACATACTAGTATGATGTCATGGTGAAGCAGAGCATAACAGAAACCTCAGAAAAGTTCTAGAAAGGGCACAGCAAGTGACTCTTAAGCTCAATCCACAGAAATGCAAATTCAGGCTACAAGAAGTTACTTATGTTGGTCATTTATTTACCAGTACAGGCTTACAACCAGACCCTTCAAAGCAAACAGCCATTCACAAGATGCCAGCTCCAGACAATGTTCAAGCCCTGCAATGTTTTCTTGGCATGGTTAACTACCTAGGCAAGTTCATTTCAGACATGAGCCAACTATCAGCATTGCTCAGAGAGCTGACACATGAAGATGTATCATGGTCTTGGTTAAAGCAACATTAAAGAACATTTGATGTCCTGAAACAGAGAATTGCTAGTCCACCAACTCTCAGATACTATGATGTTCACAAGTCAGTTACTCTTTCATGCGATGCTTTGAAATTTGGTCTTGGTGCAGTCATTCTACAAGAGGGTCAACCTGTTGCCTATGCATCAAAAACTCTTACCCAAATTGAAATGCAGTATGCCCAGATCGAGAAAGAGCTTTTGACAATTGTGTTTGCATGTTTGAAGTTCCATTATTATGTTTATGGTAGACCTATCCAGATTGAAACAGACCACCATCCTCTAGTCACTATGAAGAGAAAGCCTATATATATTCAGTTCCAGCCTGACTGCAGTGTATGATGCTGAGATTGCAAAAGTATAATTTTACTCTTGTCTACAACAAAAGCAAACTTCTTTATCTTGCTGATGCGTTATCCAGATTGCCCAGAAACACCACAGAACAGCATGAGAATGAGATCCTTGATTTTGAAATCATAGAAGTCAGACATTTTTCTTCCACATGTCTTGATGATTTGAGAGATCACACAGCCACAGATCCAGTTTTACAAAGGCTCAACCACTTTATCAATCAAGGATGGCCATCAAAGCAATCTAGTTTACCTCAAGAAGTGCAACCTTTTTTTCCATACAGAGATGAGATTTTGTCTGACAAAGGTATCATTATGAAAGATCCGAAAGTAATTATTCCAAAGTCCTTGCAACCAGAGTACATTACTGTCTTGCATCGTGGTCACCCAGGAACTGACTCTACCAAAAGAAGGGTGAGAGGACTAGTATTTTGGCCTTTTATGTCACAAGACATTGAGACAACATTGTTATCTTGCTCCATGTGTAATAGTACAAAGCCACATCAACAGAAGGAACCACTTCAGCTAAACCAGCTTTCTGAACTACCTTGGTCGACAGTACCCACGGACATTTTTGAGTGGAATGGTCAACATTATTTAGTTTCAGTAGACTCTTACTCCAATTGGACTGAGATTGACCTGCTTCCCAATCTGGCATCCAGTACTGTCATTGCTAAGATGAAGCATAATTTTGCATTGCATGGTAGTCCACACAAAGTTATTTCTGACAATGCCACACAATTTACAAGCCAACAGTTCAAAAGATTGACTGAAGAATGGGGCTTTATTTATAGGTTCATAGGTTCATAGGTAGGTACTAGGCTATCAGCCCTAGGGCCTATACAAGCCTAGCCAAAAAGGTACCCTGGCCATTGCCACCCAATAAAATTATTTTCCTGTGCCCCTGTTGAGCAGAGCCACAGAGGTGATCCCCAGGTTGAATTTCCTAATTCCCATCCAATCATCAAGAGTTTTCTTGAAGAGTGCTAATGAGGAGCGTTGTTTGATATAGATAGGCAGTTGGTTCCAGAGTATGGGAAGTCTCTGGGACAGGAATCTATCCCACCAGCATGTTCTGTTTATTGTGATGACAAGGTTTAGGTCCCTAGAGCATGTAGCTCAGAAGGACTGGAATTTCTTTAAGTGGAGCATGTCCAACAGCTCTGGGCTTGACATAGCTTTGTATGTTAGGCAGAGATCACCTCTGAGTAGGCGATGTGCGACATAGTAAAGCTGGAGTTTTTTTAGATGGTCTGCGTAGGGTATCTGTTTGTGGCCGATAATCCTCTTTGTGAGGTGTTTCTGTGGCCTTTCCAGTTGTTGTAGATGTCTTGTGAAGTACATGCAAAAAGGGGCACTGTACTTTACAATAGGTCTAATGAGTGACGAGTAGAGGGGAACAATGACCTCTTTTTTCCTGAATGAAAAACCTTTTGTGATGGGGTATGCCTCATAGAAGGATTTCCTGACTACTGTGGCAATGTGATTATTAAAGGAGAGACTACTGTCCACCTGTGTCCCAAGGTCTCTTATCACGCTTTCAGTGTTAAGTAGACTACCACTTATGTGGTAACTCATGGGTACAGAGTTTTTACCAAAGGGGATGACAATGCATATCACAAGAAGTCCTGAGTACCCACAGTCAAATGGTTTGGCAAAACATGCAGTTCAAAGTGCAAAACAGTTACTTGAGACATCAAAATAAGATAATAGTGATATTTTCCTGAATCTTTTGAATCTCAGAAATGTTCCTTGTGATAAACAACTTGGTTCATCTGCTCAGAATCTTCTATCAAGACAAACTAGAACCACATTAGCTATCTGTAGTCAATTGCTGGTTCCATGTGTCAAGAACAACAGGTTAGTAAAGCCAATCTGTTGAAGAAATGCCTAACCCAGAAGTCCTCCAATGATAAAACCAGCAAACCACTCAATCCATTATGAGAAGAAGAACTGGTAAGGATGCCAACATCCAAAGGTTATGATTAGATTGGTGTCATGAAGAATATTTGCCCTGAGCCAAGATCATATATTGTGGAATCACAAGGAGCAGTCTTTAGGTGGAAGAAACATTTGAGACCTGTGTCTGAGCCTATAAGACAGCACATAGCCTCTGAGAAAGACTCTTTATCTCAGAGTGAGTTATCCAGTGTTCCAATTCCTGAGGAAGTTCCACATTATTCTCATTCCGGTGAAAAATCCAGAAGTTCCTGATACAAGTTGTGTACTGAAGACTGTCCCTGTTGCTAAATTTGGTCCAGATTGTTATTATATGAGATATGGTCACATCTGTAAACCCTGCAATGGATATGAAACAATTTGGACATGAACATTGTGTTTTGTTGTTAATATATATAGTAATACATGTCTAACTCTATATTGTTTGTACAAAGGGCAATCTTTTTAAGAGGGAGGATATAGATCAATATGTATGTGTATACCTTTAAGAAGCTATCCATGGGCTTGCACAAGTGTATAAATACTGAGCACGTGCAAGCTAGACTGCTATTTTGTAGTAAGCCATTGAGATGTAAGCATGTATGTATGTAAGGTCTGTCCATTAGTCGGTTCGTTTGTATTTTTTGGTACTTACGTATTATCGCAACCAGATTTTTGCGGTAATAGCACTTGCTTCCCAATCATGACAAATGTTCGTTAATGTCGTTAAAATGTAATATAGTGTGTTTTCTTTTAACAGTACACCTTATTTTCTGGACTGCTATCGATATAATATGCAAGACATGCTGTTGTTCTTTCTTAATGGTGTTTGCTAGCACAACGTTCAATGGCCAGTCTTGCAGGAAGCGACACGGGTGCAGTAAAAAGCACAACAGCATGTCTTGCACATTGCACTGATAGCAGTCCAGAAAATAAGATGTAATGTTAAAATAAAACACTCTGTATTACATTTTATCAACATTAACAAACATTTGTCATGATCGGGAACCAAGTGCTAAGAGGCATTGTGTTTGATTTCCAAATAAAATCAGGTCAGTCATGTCATATAATTTGGAATTGGGAAAAAAAAGGGCCAAAACATTGCAGCAAGGGTGCCAAATTCAAAAAAGATGCATATCTCTCTGATCAGACAGATTTTCCACTACGCTTAAAAAATACACATGTAAATAACTATATTCCTCAGAAGCCTGAATACCTGCAGTTACTGGCAAGCCGCTACTGAATGCCTTAACCAATTCATACATTCAGCTACGGCGGTAAAGGATGCTACAGCAGCCCTGACAATTGAAGCCAAACTGGAAGTAATGTACCTAGAATGGCTGTTATTTCACAGCATGGACTGACAAAGAACATTCAGTGGGCAGCCTTGCAATGCAGCGACATGCTGCTGCCAGTAAAGAGAACAAAGAAACAACAACAGTATGTTGTGTACTTTCTGTTGGTAGCACTCCAGAAACCATACTATTTTTTTAAAGAAAACACACCGTTTTCCATTTCAAGCACATTAACTTGCACATTCACTGATCGGGAAGAAACCACTGTTTTTGTGAAAATCTGGTTGCGATAATACATAAGTACCTATTTTATAATGCAGATATCCATCCTGATGTGTTTCTATATATTAAAGCATCTAAATGAAATATCCCACCTACTTGTCATCTACGTTAGAGAGAGCGAGAGAGAGAGAGAGAGAGAGAGAGAGAGAGAGATGAGTGACAGATCCCATCACTGCTTAAGACTCTACTGTAAGCTTTAAGCTTTGAGGTTCAAAATACCACATGCTGTAATACAATTATGGGGTGTGTATAAATGGCCATCACCAGACAATGCCCAATAACAGGATTTGCATTGCTTGGAACTTCTAAATGACGGAACTATGCAATTGCTAGACAGTGTAGGGTTCCAAAGATATAAGTGTGCATGGAGTTTTTGTAGTGCTGACCTACGCCTTTCAATTATAGGAATATGAGCAGGGTAAACTGGAGCCACTTCTTCCTTCGCAAATATCTAATGGAAGAAAATACTGCTATTAGTGAATAGCAGTGTATGCATGTCTATGCCTGTATGTCAGAGAGTGTGTGTGTGTGTGTGTGTGTGTGTGTGTGTGTGTGTGTGTGTGTGTGTGTGTGTGTGTGTGTGTGTGTGTGTGTGTGTGTGTGTGTGTGTGTGTGTGTGTGTGTGTGTGTGTGTGTGTGTGTGTGTGTGTGTGTGTGTGTGTGGCATGCATGCACGTGTGTCTGTGTGAGTACTGAGACAGTGTCAGAGTGGGTCCATAACTGCTGTTTTTAAATGAATGTCTATTGTGAGTGTAAGAGTGTAAGTATGTGTATGTCCCTGAGTGAGTGTATGTCATAATTTACAGGTGAGTAAGAGGCAGAATGTTTCCTTTCAGGGTCTCTCCCAAGATCTAGCTATAGATAAATAGCTAGCTAGAAAGACAGATAGATAAATAGATAGATTGATAGATCTATTGATAGATAGAGAAATAGATAGATAGATAGATAGATAGATAGATAGATAGATAGATAGATAGATAGATAGATAGATAGATAGATACTAGTATTGGTTAGTTGCTTTGTTTTGCTAGTTTTATTTCCGGTGTGTTCTGTTATGCATCTAGATGATTGTTTTCATAGTTCTAAATGGTTCTTAATACTTCACATAATGTTACCAATCTGTACCATCCAGCCATGAATAAAGAAGACATTCATTTTGTTTTAAGAATCATTACTTGACGTGATTTTAGTTTGTCTCTGTTACTTATTTGTGGCTGAATGTAATTGCTTTTAAAATGCATAGTTGTGTAAGTCTCCTATTGGTTGATAATGGTCCTCATTACTTTTCTTAGTTTTGTCAGTTTGATGTTGTTATTTGTTGAGATCGTGTTACTGGTGTGTTTTTTTTTTTTATTTATTTATGAGTGCCATGTTTCAATGTCAAAATATTTGGGAGCATAGCATGTTCATTAGAAAAGGAAGGCTGATATGTATTGATGTATTTTCATAAGCTGGGATGGGCAGAATTAACTGTATTAGGAAGAATTGAGTATCATAATTTATTTAGAAGGTTATTTATTTACTGAAGGGATATTCTCTCAAGCTGTATTTTTGCCAGTGATGGCAGGCTTAGGGTAGACATCAATCACTAGAGGTGTTTGCTTTTTAGATCTTAGATAGGGAAAATATAACCATATGTTTTAGTCAGATGGAAATGATATGTGAGCTTAGAGAGAGCTTTATGACATGAGCTAAGGATTTAGGAATAAAGAACGCATTCATCTTAAAAAAGACAAAGTGTATGTGTCCACTGAGGCAGTATCTTAGCAGACAGCTTAGAAGTATGATCTTGTGTATCATCTTAAAACCTTTGTAATATTAATAGTGATGTAATCTCAGAGCGTGATTCTTCACCTAAGATATACTATATTTTAAGAGAATGATGTCTGATGGCATGTAGAGACAGAAATGAGACAGAAGGGATATTTAGAAAAAAAGCATTTGTTGAGTCCAATGTCTGCCAGACACAGAGAAAGAGAGAGAGAGGTGCAGACAGGCTGAGTCAGAGAGAGAGAGAGTGAGAGAGACAGAGACAGAGAGGGAAAAGGCAGAAAGAGACACAGATGTGCATATCTGGTACTTTACAGACAGACGGATATATTCCTTCATTAACCTGAGTCTGACTGATATTGGGCCAGTAACTTTCTTGTATAATGAGCAAGAATTGCTGTCTGTTTGGATTATATGCAGATTTGGCAGTGTGTTTTCTCCACTTCCAGTGGATTTTCTGTCTGTATATAGACTGCCTCTGGCGCTTAATTAGGCTTTTTGGCCCATATTTGTTTAAGCATATGTAGAATGCCTGCATGTACAATTCCAACCCATTTACTTCCTTTAAATGTAAAAGGCATATTTTACTGTAAATTCAACAGAAACTTTTTAAAAATATCAATAAAATGCCTGTGCGAAGCAAACGCTCCCAATGAATAAACCAAAAACAGTAACAACAAACCAATAAATAACAATGGGAGCGAACCACAGTAGATGTACGATAAGTTCATCAAATGTCCTCAAAACTTCAGTATTCACAATAATGCGATGTAATCCAATATAAGCAAAGACTCATTCAGCTCGAGGACTAACTTTAATATGATAGAAATACAGGTTAGCGCATTCACCATACGGCTTCTTCAGACCTTTACACTCTAATTAATACAGCTGAGTTTAAATACAAAAAATAGCGCGAAACAAATCTTCCTTAATGTGCTATAACCTTAAAAATATATAAAATCATAACATTCAATTTAAAACTAACAACATTACATCTACACATTTGCATATAAAAACCAAAAGACAAACAGTCAGTACATATGACGATGTCAATGTATTGGTAATATGTGATATATTAGTAATATGCATATATATAAATAAATCAATATATCTGCATAAAAACATTAATTAACATTAATAAAAAACTTAATAATGAATTATACAAATTCAATAAATATCTAAGCCTGATGGACAGATCTAAAAATATATATGAAACATATAAATATACATAAATATCTATATGAATAATTTGTCACAAACACAACTGGCCAAAAATAAATCAAAATCAGGTCTTTAACCTCCTAGATCTAAGAAATGGCTTAACTGAAATCATAAACAGCAACACCAAACCTCTCACGCAAAGCTTTGCACGGCCAACCAAACTATAACACCACACAACGGCCAGCAAAATATGTCCCAAAATGCTTTATTGAGCTATCACAGTCACATAAAGATATATAAATATATCCTGAGCTCCAAACCGGTTTCGGTTTAACCTTCTTCAGTGGAGCACAAAACAATAGGAAAATGAAGAGAGCCAACACAAAAACACATGATACCATTTATAGTATCTATCAATCATGTGATATCCAATCACAAGACAGTAATATGGTCTAGTAAGACCTTAAATGCCATTTTGGTGCATATATACATAATAATGTGGATATTCAAGTAAAAATAAAAAAATAAAAACAAAAATCAAGATTACATCCACATTACTATAATGATGTTAAATGATATTGTGACCCTAAGTGATAAATGTATGTGCTATACATAAAAGTTCATTGGTGTAACACAACTATTGGGCCATCAGGGTAGTATTAATAAATAATTTAATTAAAGATGGTCATTAATGCCTGGGGGAAATAAGGCACCTAAGTGTATAATCCAATACTTCTCTTTTTGTGTCAATATATTTTCCCATCCTTGTTGGTGGCTTCTGTCACCCACAATACGATCTATAATAGTGAACATAAACTTAGCAGTAGGGTGTTTGACTGTATGTTGGTAAAGGGCATTTGTGATTTTCTTATTTCTGATATTGCTTCTATGTTCCCCTATCCTAATCCTCAATGACCGGGAAGTTTTTCCTACATAAAATGAAGAGCATTGACAGGTTGCAAGATAAATGACCCAACTCGTGGAACAATTCCCAAAAAACTTTAAATCATATACCTTACTGGTATTGGCACTACTGAACGATTTGGTTTTGTTTACTTCACTACATGACATACAATGCCCACAAGGAAAAGTGCCCACTAATTCTGTACCAGTCATGGTTAGGTGTCTGCATCTGGCCCCTCCGCTACCATGATGTTTGTAATGTGAGAAAATAGAACTTAAAGTTTTACCCCTTCTATACGAAAATTGGCAACGTGTGCCAAGGTGTTGTCTGAGAGTCTCATTGGCCATCAAAATGTTCCAATTCCTCTCCATGATTCCTCTGATGATCTGATTATTTCTACCATATGTGGTAACAAATCTCAGGACCCCATCGCCTTTTTTGTTCTGACGGTCCTGGTACTCAAGAAGCTGATCCCTAGTCAAATTGTCAGAGCAATATTTAGCAGATCTAATATCAAACTCAGCATACCCTCTATCAAGGAATCTGTTCACAAGGTCTGAACTGGCTACCTCATAATCATCCATACTGGAATTAATTCTTTTGATACGACGGAACTGAGATTTGGGGATGTTCCGGACAGTGTGGCGGGGATGCATACTTGAGGCATGTAGCAACGTATTATATTCTGGATATTTCCTGTAATATTTTTGTGCCTAGTGTGTTATCAGGCCTTCTATAAACATTGACATCTAAAAATTCAATAGTTGTCATGTTGCTATTGACGGTAAATTCGATGCCCCAAATATTGCTGTTAAGATAGTCAACAAATTCTTCAAGATATTCCATATCTGCCTGCCACACCATCCAACAATCATCAAGATATCTTCGCCAAATATCCATTTCCACAATATAAATGTTGTGAGATGTGTCATATATTAGGTATTCCTCCAAGTAGGCCATAAAGAGATCTGCATATATTGGGGCAAAGGATGCCCCCATTGCAGTGCCTTGTAATTGCCAATAGCATTCACCTTGGAAATAAAATATGTTTTTATTAAGAACATGCTCACACATACAAATCAAAAGGGTATTGAAACCCGGACGATATAAGTTAGATTTTTCAAGCCAAAACTGAAGTGCTTGAAGACCAGCCCAATGTGGGATACTGGTGTATAATGATTTAACATCTAATGTACAAAGTAACCAGTCAGATTCAATTTGGGTCTCTGCTATAATTTGTAAAAATTGTGTTGTATCCTTGATTCTAGCTCTCACATGGACTAGCAATGGTTTCAAATATTCCATCAAAAAGGCTGATAATGGTTCAGTAAGTGAACCATGACCTGACACTATAGGTCTTCCAGGTGGGGAGGTCAATGATTTATGTATTTTAGGAAGTAAATATAGTATCTGTTTATTGGGATCCTTGACCGTTAAGTGCTTGACAATGGTAGTAGATAAAATGCCATTCTCTACTGCACTACCCAAAAAGTTGTCAATCTCTTTTTTGAAAGTAGTAGTTGGATCAGTATCCATCTTCATATAGCATTTCTTATCAGATAGTTGTCGTAATCCTTCCTGTGTATAATAGTCCATGTCAAGAACCACTACAGCCCCACCCTTGTCCGCCTTTAGAATCGCTATATTGTTGTTATTTTTCAATTCATTAAGCGCCTGCCTTTCAGTATCCTGAATATTGTCTTTAAGAATATTGAAACCATATGGTGGAAAATGTAAGTCCCTAAGTACAGCCTGTTGAAAAGCTATGACGTGGGTATTGGCAGAAGGTTGGAATGTAGATTTAAGAAATCTAAACTCAGTAGATCTTTGAGTATTATTGTTACCATTTTCCTCCCACTGACAGTGAGGGCATTACATCTGATCACTCACCTTATAAAAAAAGAAGTAATATACCTACCCCTTTTGGGGTACGAAGAAACGACGAGGGGGGAGGAAACACCATAATAGGTTCAGATTTGGAATCAATGGATGGAATAGTCCAAGCACTTCTGAAATAAATGACACTCAATATAACAATGTCCTTAATCTTTCCAAATTTGAGCTCACTTTGGAACAAGAAACAATCTTAAATAAAGGTTTAGGATTTGTACCTGGCTTCTTTTGTGATCAATATCAAACAGTTAATGATGTTTTGGAATTTTGTCGCTGTCTGAATTTAAAGATATTCTTTTCTGAAAATGGTAACAATAATACTCAAAGATCTACTGAGTTTAGATTTCTTAAATCTACATTCCAACCTCCTGCCAATACCCACGTCATAACTTTTCAACAGGCTGTACTTAGGGACTTACATTCTCCACCATATGGTTTCAATATTCTTAAAGACAATATTCAGGATACTGAAAGGCAGGCGCTTAATGAATTGAAAAATAACAACAATATAGCGATTCTAAAGGCGGACAAGGGTGGGGCTGTAGTGGTTCTTGACATGGACTATTATACACAGGAAGGATTACGACAACTATCTGATAAGAAATGCTATATGAAGATGGATATTGATCCAACTACTACTTTCAAAATAGAGATTGACAACTTTGTGGGTAGTGCAGTAGAGAATGGCATTTTATCTACTACCATTGTCAAGCACTTAACGGTCAAGGATCCCGATAAACAGATACTATATTTACTTCCTAAAATACATAAATCATTGACCTCCCCACCTGGAAGACCTATAGTGTCAGGTCATGGTTCACTTACTGAACCATTATCAGCCTTTTTGACGGAATATTTGAAACCATTGCTAGTCCATGTGAGAGCTAGAATCAAGGATACAACACAATTTTTACAAATTATAGCAGAGACCCAAATTGAATCTGACTGGTTACTTTGTACATTAGATGTTAAATCATTATACACCAGTATCCCACATTGGGCTGGTCTTCAAGCACTTCAGTTTTGGCTTGAAAAATCTAACTTATATCGTCCGGGTTTCAATACCCTTTTGATTTGTATGTGTGAGCATGTTCTTAATAAAAACATATTTTATTTCCAAGGTGAATGCTATTGGCAATTACAAGGCACTGCAATGGAGGCATCCTTTGCCCCAATATATGCAGATCTCTTTATGGCCTACTTGGAGGAATACCTAATATATGACACATCTCACAACATTTCTATTGTGGAAATGGATATTTGGCGAAGATATCTTGATGATTGTTGGATGGTGTGGTGGGCAGATATGGAATATCTTGAAGAATTTGTTGACTATCTTAACAGCAATATTTGGGGCATCGAATTTACCGTCAATAGCAACATGACAACTATTGAATTTTTAGATGTCAATGTTTATAGAAGGCCTGATAACACACTAGGCACAAAAATATACAGGAAATATCCAGAATATAATACGTTGCTACATGCCTCAAGTATGCATCCCCGCCACACTGTCCGGAACATCCCCAAATCTCAGTTCCGTCGTATCAAAAGAATTAATTCCAGTATGGATGATTATGAAGTAGCCAGTTCAGACCTTGTGAACAGATTCCTTGATAGAGGGTATGCTGAGTTTGATATTAGATCTGCTAAATATTGCTCTGACAATTTGACTAGGAATCAGCTTCTTGAGTACCAGGACCGTCAGAACAAAAAAGGCGATGGGGTCCTGAGATTTGTTACCACATATGGTAGAAATAATCAGATCATCAGAGGAATCATGGAGAGGAATTGGAACATTTTGATGGCCAATGAGACTCTCAGACAACACCTTGGCACACGTTGCCAATTTTCGTATAGAAGGGGTAAAACTTTAAGTTCTATTTTCTCACATTACAAACATCATGGTAGCGGAGGGGCCAGATACAGACAACTAACCATGACTGGTACAGAATTAGTGGGCACTTTTCCTTGTGGGCATTGTATGTCATGTAGTGAAGTAAACAAAACCAAATTGTTCAGTAGTGCCAATACCAGTAAGGTATATGATTTAAAGTTTTTTGGGAATTGTTCCATGAGTTGGGTCATTTATCTTGCAACCTGTCAATGCTCTTCATTTTATGTAGGAAAAGCTTCCCGGTCATTGAGGATTAGGATAGGGGAACATAGAAGCAATATCAGAAATAAGAAAATCACAAATGCCCTTTACCAACATACAGTCAAACACCCTACTGCTAAGTTTATGTTCACTATTATAGATCGTATTGTGGGTGACAGAAGCCACCAACAAGGGTGGGAAAATATATTGACACAAAAAGAGAAGTATTGGATTATACACTTAGGTGCCTTATTTCCCCCAGGCATTAATGACCATCTTTAATTAAATTATTTATTAATACTACCCTGATGGCCCAATAGTTGTGTTACACCAATGAACTTTTATGTATAGCACATACATTTATCACTTAGGGTCACAATATCATTTAACATCATTATAGTAATGTGGATGTAATCTTGATTTTTGTTTTTATTTTTTTATTTTTACTTGAATATCCACATTATTATGTATATATGCGCCAAAATGGCATTTAAGGTCTTACTAGACCATATTACTGTCTTGTGATTGGATATCACATGATTGATAGATACTATAAATGGTATCATGTGTTTTTGTGTTGGCTCTCTTCATTTTCCTATTGTTTTGTGCTCCACTGAAGAAGGTTAAACCGAAACCGGTTTGGAGCTCAGGATATATTTATATATCTTTATGTGACTGTGATAGCTCAATAAAGCGTTTTGGGACATATTTTGCTGGCTGTTGTGTGGTGTTAACTGAAATCATACCATTGAGACCTGGATAAACATCTGATCTCAGTCTCATAATCCATATGGCCTCTCCGGTCTCAGTGTATGTCCTAATGTCACCTCCTCTAGATCCTGGACATATCCTCTCCACTATCCTAAACCTAAAAGTATGTGATTCACCATTCTCCATTACATGTTTAGCTAGGGCATTAGTTTTAGAATGTATTCTAATGTTATACATATGCTCACACATTCTATCTCTTAAACATCTATTGGTTTTCTCTATATAGAATGCGTGGCAGGCTTCACAGGTAGCTAAATAAACAACATCTGTAGACATACAGTTCCCTCTAACTCAGAACTCATAAGTCTTAATCAAATCAGGATGTATAAAAGTAGGGTCAGGATCAATTAAATGTCAGAAATTACATCGACCACATGTTGAAGTAGCAAATGGCTGTATCATTTCCACATTCACTCTCTCTCTCTCTCTAGGATAGCAAAGTAGCCTTTTTAAGTTCTTTTTGTTCCTATAAATAAACCTAGGTGCTTCCCCTACCACTTCCTTCAACTGTGGATCCACTAATAATACGTCCCAATGTGCCCTAATCACATCTTTGATGGTACCTATATCCTTAGTATAGAAAATCAAACATGCCACTCCAGCTTGCATCCTTCCTACTGAGCCCCCACTGAATATATGACCATATATATCACTAGATTGGCTCGAAAAATAGGGGGCTGCACGTCCTTCTCTCAATATATCAGTACTATCCATCCCCTTTAATATGTCACTGGTGCCATAACCACATGTCTTAAGCCTCTCACGTAAATCACCTAGCTCATTTCTATAACCTGGGTCAGTAGGATTGTACCTGGAAACACGCATAGCGTGTCCTTTAATAATATTATCATACACATATCCTGGGTGCATACTTAACCTGTGTAATAAAACATTTTTGTGACACGGCTTCCTATATAAACCAGTATTATCAGGCCATTATCAAGTCTTTCTACATAAATATCTAAAAATGCTAACCTCATCCTAGAATATTCAAAACTAAATTTAAGATATTGTGTAAGAGAGTTCAACTCACTAACAAACAATTCTAATTCGTCAGATGTACCAGTCCATAAAAGGAACAGGTCATCTACAAATCGTCTGTAAAAAGAGACTGATTTCTTAAAACTAGGCATTAAAAACATAAATCTATATTCCCATTCGGCCATAAAGAGTGTTCTTATGCAGATATATTGATTTATTTATATATATGCATATTACTAATATATCACACATTACCAATACATTGACATCGTCATATGTACTGACTGTTTGTCTTTTGGTTTTTATATGCAAATGTGTAGATGTAATGTTGTTAGTTTTAAATTGAATGTTATGATTTTATATATTTTTAAGGTTATAGCACTTTAAGGAAGATTTGTTTTGCACTATTTTTTGTATTTAAACTCAGCTGTATTAATTAGATTGTAAAGGTCTGAAGAAGCCGTATGGTGAAAGCGCTAACCTGTATTTCTATCATATTAAAGTTAGTCCTCGAGCTGAATGAGTCTTTGCTTATATTGGATTACATCGCATTATTGTGACTCCTGAAGTTTTGAGGACATTTCATGAACATATCGTACATCTACTGTGGTTCGCTCCCATTGTTATTTATTGGTTTGTTGTAACAGAAACTTTTGTTTTGACAAAGCTTCCACTAGTTTTACAATACACCCTTCACTCCTTTCTGTGTTGTTCAACTAGTCTTTACATTTTTAGATTAGCCTGGGATTTCAATAAACTCTACTCTGTGTAGTCTTAGCATAAAGCTTACATGGAGTTTACGTGTTTGTAATATGAACAGCAGTGCTAATTATATATGCATGCTACACATCATGCTTACACAGATACAAGCATGGTTTCATGGCCAGCAACAGTGTTGCCAGCCAGAAAACCATATAAATCAGCACAGACATGCAGACATGTGTACCTAAAGGCAAACTACTTCTGTGAGATTGCACAGACTACACAGAGTAGAGTTTATTGAATCCCCAGGCTAATCTAAAAATGTAAAGACTAGATGAACAACACAGAAAGGAGTGCAGGACTTCTTCAGCACAATGTCTCCTCCACCCACGTCAACTTACCTCAAACTCCTACTCCTGTTCTCAGTTTTTCCTGTCCTTTCCCTTCCCTATATCCTGACTGCCTATGAACATCTTAGTGACTCTAATTTCCACCAGCCCATTAAACAAACATTCCTACAAGCTTTATCAGCCACCCTCAAACACATCAAAATAACAGCTACAGCCAACTATCTCCTCCCTAAGTATCACAGTCATCCATTTTGCCTATAAACACTACCATGTCAAGAGAACACATAACATACTGAATCTTTCTCTAATTCACACATATAGACTACACCTACCTGCTACTGGATGGTGACATTCATCCAAATCCTAGCCCTAACAGTAATAGTCCTGCTAACTCAATTAGGCCTTCTCCCTCTTCCTTTCTCACCCCTACAAATCCTCCTAACTCCGTCTTCATAGCTCACTTAAACATACAAAGTGTTAATAATAAAGTGACTCACCTTCATGCCCTACTGGATGTACATAATTTTGACATTCTATGCCTAACTAAAACATGGTTAAAACCAACAACTCAAGACTATGAAATCACCCCTCCAGGATATAATATTTTAAGAGTGGGGTAGATAGGTAGAGATGGGTGCCTCCAAATCCAAACACCAAATGCAACAAAGTCTTGAAATTAAAATATAAAAAGCTTTAATGATGAAAAATCAATGTGAGTGCTTTCGTTTAATAAAATATAAACATCATCAGACAACTGCATAAAAACCATGCAAGATATAGGCGAGCAGGTTGTGATAATGGACGTGGAAACTTATACTCAAAAACTATATAGCATGCTCAATAGCGACAACTATAGAGAAGTCTTACTTAATGAATTGAATGGGGCTTATAGAAGAATTTCGGGACAATTAAATGATATGTTTACAGAAAGGAGAATAGACATTTCATTATATAATTATTTAAACATCATTACTCCAAGGATCCCAGTATTCTTCGGTATACCCAAAATCCACAAGGGCCTCATTGACCCCCCCCCCCCAATGAGGCCGTTAGTGGACTGAAGAGAATCTGTTTCATCAGCATGCACCCAGTACATAGATTATGAACTAAAAAAAGTGTTAGTAAGAGAAATCCAGATCTGCATGGACACTTGGACTTTTTTACAACATATTAACAACTTGGTCTTTGATAAAAATGACCTACTGGTTACAATTGATGTAAAAGACTTGTACACTGTTATCCCACAGACAGTTGGTTTAGATTGGGTTAATGAAATTTTGCTAGAATATAGAATCCATCAAAAGAAAATTAACCTCATCTTGGAGCTGTTGGAAATTGTATTGTTAAACAACTTTTTCTCTTTTGATGGCAAATATTACCTTCAACAGACTGGTGTTGCCAAGGGTTCAGTATGGGGGGGTGGGGGGGGGCATTTGCTAATGCAGTTATGGCACACTGGGAGAGAAAGTTTGTATTTAAGTCTTTTTATTATCCTTACATCAAAATGTACCACAGATACCAAGATGATATAGGTTTGATATGGGGAGGCCCCCAGAAACAATTAGACTCTTTTTTTATGTTACATCAATACTACTACTTCTTGCCTACACTTCACCTGGGTAGTAGACAACCAATATATGGATTACTTAGATGTTCACATTTTTAAGGACTTAGGTAACAACATGTACGCAACTACTATTTATAGAAAAAAGACGTATTCCAACTCATTTCTTCATTACAGTAGTTCCCATCCTGAGCACCAGAAAAGGTCGGTTGTTAAAGGCCAAATGGTATCAAGAGATGAATATTTTGAGTTGGAATGCATTAATTTGAAAAAGATGTTTTTGAAGAGAGCGTATCCAACAGATTTAGTTATTAAAATATATGAAGAAGTGACTAGGAAAAGACAGTCTGGACATTTTAAACCTATAGTGGGCTTTTCTTTGGTAGACGATGGTCAGAGTAATCGATCTGACATTATATCACCAGGCTTGATTACCAATCTACCGACAAGGGAAGATACTAATCACCAAACAAAGGAAGTTTTAGTTCATATTTCTACATGTGATATTTCTTTACATCAGCAAATGCACAATAGTAATAGAGAAAAGTATTTTTAAGATCCCTTACAACTACTTATAACACAGACTCAAATGTTTTGAAGATGATTTTCCAGAAAAAACTGGGACATTCTCATGGAAGATATAGACATTAGGGTTTATGTAGGAGATAGACCTTGTTTAACATATAGAAAAGGTAGGAACCTAAAAGATCTTTTAAAGAATAAACACCAGCCTGTTAATTATCAACATCCAGGCACTTTTAAATGTGGTTCCTGCCATTGGTATTACAAAGTGAAGGTGGGAAATTCTTTTGAAATTAATGCTGTAAAATACAAAATTAAAGGCAAATATAATTGCTCTTCCAAATCACTCATACCTGGCTAAGTGTAACCTATGTCCTGTATTTTACCTAGGCAAAACAGATAGGAAATTTAGCCAGAGAATTTATGAGCATATGTATGCCATTAGGAAGAACAATTCTAATAATGCCTTGGCCAGGCACATCAGCATTAATACTGACCATGATTTCTCTTTCATGGCCATTGATCATGTAGACATAGATGATAAGAGACCATGGGGTCTCTATTTAGAACTAAAAGAATTCAGATGGCAGATTTTGCTGACAGCGCATAAGTGGCCAGGCGTTAATGAGATCACCTCTATTACACCTGTGTCAAGGCTTAAGCCTTTAGAAAGAAATACAATTGTGGACAAGTGATTAAAGTTCAGTTAATAATGAAAGTTTAAATCATCATTAAGTATATGTGTATATGTATATATACATATTTTAAACCACTATTTAATTCATTGCTATTAACATTTTCTTGGGATAGAAGGGTTAAACTTTTGGTGATGATGTCAGGATTTTGTACCCAATTATGCAAGAGAATGCACTATTTAAACCTTGCATGGTTTTTATTCAGTTGTCTGATGAAGTTTATATTTTATTAAACCAAAGCACTCACTTTAATTTTTCATCATTAAAGCTTTATATATTTTAATTTCAAGACTTTGTTGCGTTTGGTGTTTGGTTTTGGAGGCACCCATCTCTACCTATCCACCCTTCTGAAGTTGGACTTATTTGTTTGTTTTTGGTATTTTAAGAGTGGATCGCCTTAACAAAAAAGAAGGGGGTGTAGCCTTAATATATAAAGCAGGGCTTCAATTTACACTACTGGATACTTACCCACCATCTGATACCAGTACTGAAATTCTTATCACTAAGCTACAACTAAATACTTGTAAGGCCATCAACATTATATGCTCATATCTTCCTCCAGGTAATAACATCATCTCTAGAAAATATCCTTAGCTGGCTTTCCACTAACTATCCACAAGAAACCATTCTGCTAGGTGACTTTAATATAGACTGAAATACCTGTAACTCCGAGAACCCAAACAACCATATAAACCTACATGGCGTCTCCCAAACGATCACCTCACCCACTTGTATCCATAAACCTACCAACAAAGAAACCACCCTAGATTGGATTCTAATAAATACTCAGGCCCCAACATATACATCAGGCATCATACCAAATGACATTAGTTATCACTCACTAACTTATATAATTCAACAAAAGAGTAATATTCCCTGCCCTTCAACTTATAGAACAACTCGCTCCAATAAACATTTTAACCCCAAACACTTCCAAAATGAACTGAATGTATGCAACTGGTCACCCTTAAAACACCTCCAACTGGAGGAAGCAGTGGCATACTTCATTTCTAAGTTCCTAGAAATGTTGGACTACCATGCCCCTTCCTGTACTCTTAGAATCAGTATCAAAACTGCTCCATGGCTTACAAAGGAAACTAAGCAAAAAAATCTATTTAGAAACAAATTTTGGGCCAAAGTGCGTACTTCTAAAGACCTATCTGATCATTTAAAATTTAAACAGATTAGAAATTCTACTAAAGCATCACTACTATTAGACAAAAAAAACTACTACTTTCAACTTCTACAAACCAATCAACAAAGTCCACAGAAATTCTGGTTAAGTATCAATAGACTCCTTCATCCAGGCAACACTAAGACACCAACCCCATCAGGAATTACCCAAGAGACTCCCAAACAAATTGCTGATTCCTTTAATATTTTCTTTACTGAAGCTATCCAGTCACTTGCTAACTCACTTCCCCCTGTATCCTCTTATTTGCCCTCCTCCTCAACTAACTCACCACCTACCTTCCAACACCAACCTGTGCCTACATCTCTCATCTGTACCCTCCTTCAAAAACTCAAACCCTCCACCCCGTCTGCTGACCTATTACCTGCTAAATATATTTAAATAGCAGCTAAAGTTATTGCTTACCCTATCTCTATCCTAATAAATAGAACCATAACAGAAGGCACCATCCCATCCATCTGGAAAGTCTCACATATAATACCCATGCACAAAGGCGGCAACTCTTCTGAACTATCTAACTTTCGTCCAAATGCCCTGCTCTCTCCCATAGCTAAAAGCATGGAAAATGCATCCACCATCAACTATTAGACCACCTTCTTCAAAACAGCATATTAGCTAGCTCTCAACATGGCTTTCGACCTTTCCATAGCACCACCACTGCCCTCCTATCATTTACGGACCACATTAACAAAAACCTTAACAATAACACCCTGTCCACTGCTATCTTTATTGATCTTTCAAAAGCATTCGACATGGTTAACCATCAACTATTGTTGAATTTTCTTAAGTCCCTCTCGCTTGATACTCAAGCACTACAGTGGTTCAAGTCCTACTTAGATAACAGGCAACAGGCAGTGCTTTGGGATAACACTCTATCCTCCCACCTTCCTGTCTCTCTTGGTGTACCTCAAGGTTCTATTTTGGGGCCTCTTCTATTCTCAGTCTTTATAAATGATCTATCTATTAGTATCCCCAAGCTATATCCATTCAATATGCAAACAAGTCCACATTAATATTCTCAGCTACAGGGGCTTCTGAACTGCAGTCCCTCACCTAAAATGTCTTTGAGCTAGTAGAAGAATGTTTTTTACAGCATTGTCTCTCCTCAACCCTAAAAAGACTAAACTACTGCTGTTTACTCCTACACAAAAGTCCACCCTATTTGCCTTCACTATCAAATCTAAAAATGGCAGTTATATCTCCTGATACTACTACTAAACTCTTAGGAGTAACTATTGACCATGACCTTAACTATGATACTCATATCAACACCACAATAAAATCAGTTAACCGAAAACTAGGCTCCCTCTATAAAATTAAACCATTCCTTACTCCCATTGCTAGAACTACTATTGCCCACACCTACCTTATCTCAACTCTTTTATGCCTCTCCTATATATATATGTATATATATATATATATATATATATATATATATATATATATATATATATATTAATCTGTCTAAAAGCAACCTCAACAAACTGGCAAACTCCTACAATAATATTGCAAGATTTGCTACCAGCTCCCCTTTCAAAATCCACCACTGCCAAAATCTAAATCAACTGAGCTGGCTGGAATTTCATAATCAAATTCTATTTCACTAACTGTTTATTACCCATAAAATCCTTTATAAACCAGGTAACACACCAATTCTCACAAGTCTAATCAGCCCATATAAAAATCTTACAAACCTCCACTCAGCAAATAAACTACTGGTATCTAGACAAAAACCCAACAATAAAGCAGGAGATTCCCTTTTCTCTAACACTGTGGGTAAAACCTGGAACCTACTTCCCAATGTACTCACATCTCCTTCTTCAACTACACTATTTAAAAAGAAACTCAAATTATACCTTACAACCCATTGGCTATGTCTCTGTACTAACCTTGACTAAGATTTTTTCTCCTCCTGGTATCCTAGGCTATAGCACCATTTACCACTCACTTTATAGCCACTTTAAGACTCCTACATTCTATGGTGGACCTATTGTATCCAGGAAAAAACTGTATGGACATCTCTCTGTCTTATTTATGAGCTACTGCCCCTTAACTAATTTGCCCTATTCTGTTTATAACTAGTCTGTTCTCCTGTGCCTTACTCATAACTTTGATTTGGGAATCACCTGCATTCTTCTGAATACTTTTTTTCTTCTTGCAGTGTTTGGTTTAAGAAAAAATAATAAAAATGTCATCCAAAGGGTGGAGGGAATTCGTCTTATTTGTTCTATTTTTACCTATCATGCATGCTAAAGTTACCATGTAACACCTGTTTTGTCTGACAAATAATCTGTAACTGTCGTTAAATGTTCTGTTTGTTAGTGTCTTTTATGTGGAGCTTTTCTCCCCACACCTCTACTGAAAATGGGCATATATCCAGTTAGACTAGCCTGGTCAACAAATGTAAAATAAAAAAAAATAAATAAATAAAATTATAATAAAGTGTAGTTAGTGAAAAGTACAGTGAAAATATGTTTTTGGTATACTGAAATAAAAGTTTGGGGTGATGATCATCAAGGGTACATGGACTGCATTACAGGAACAGATAGGAATGGTAGGAATTAAGACTGGGTAAGAAGACAAGTGAAACATGCTAATGTACACCAGAGAAGGGCATATCAATGTACGTATATCACAAAGACAAGATATTAATAGCATGAAGAGTAATCACGCATATACATAATGTAGTTTGTAGTGCTGATTACACCTACTGTGTGGTTATATTCATATTATCACACACTTAGTTGTATATTATGTGATTCTAAGACAAGGTCAGATATCATTGGAGATGATTGTGATATAAGCAACCTGACATAATCACCAGAGAGGATGTTAAGCAAGGACAGTATATACAACATTGAGTATGCGCATATTGTAAAGATGTGACAAGAGTTGCTTGAATATGAATGTAGTAGTAGCATAGGTCTCAACAAATTGGGACACATAGCAAAAGGTTCATGGATACCTGTGGACAGAAGCATGCACAGTCATGGACAATATCAGGATAATGCCACCTTTAATCTGTGCCATTGACAAAAAGTATGTGATTGTGAGTTCTAAACAGTTCTGCATTCACACGTGTACCACCGTAATGATTTGTCATTAATCTATAAGGGAAATCAAGCATACATTCCCCAAAAATGACCACTTTTGACAGGTGTTAAGAGGGACACTGTTGCACCAGTACTTTAAATTGGGAGGACTCCTGGCTAGATGAAAGTTTTGCACAACACAAATATGGCACAATCCACACTTGCATGAATGTAGCCCATGCTATCAATGTTGTCAAAGAGCTATGTATTTGCTGGGTGTATCACTGCAAGACACATCACACCTGCATGTTGTATAACACCTTGAAGGGAAGTCTGCAATGTCAATGCCTAATGGTTATGCATCACAAATAATACTTATGGATGAACAAAAATATGTGTGGAAGCACAGTGTGGCAAATGTGATACACTTGAGTAAATCATGTCTGGAAGATGAGTGGTGAGGTACATACAAAAGGGTGCATTGCACTCAATTATTTGTTTGACAAGGGCTGAAAACAATAGGACTATAATGCCCTTTGATGTGGATGGCCTGCCCATACTCAGGATATGTGGTACATTCAACCACTGTGGTCACATAGGTTCATAGGTGTTTACTAGGTTAACGACCACACGGGTCTTGTTAAGCTTAGCCATGCATCCCAAATCTCTGGCAAGTTCTGCTACCCTTGATAAGTGTAAGTATGGGCCTGGAAGATGAACCATTTACAGGTTGTCTGTGTCCATTAGAGACATAGGTGCCAAACCATGGATGAATTTCCGGTTTCCCATTCAATTGTCCAAGTTGCACTTGAATTGGGTTAAGGAGGAACTCTGCTTCACATGGATGAGGAGCCTTTTCCATAGATGGGGTAGTCTCTGGGCTATATATACCTGTCTCTCTAGCTGGTGGAAGTTCCACTTACTATCTACCTGTGTCCCCAGATCATGTAAAACTTTGTCTGCTCATAGGGGTGTACTGTCTATATTGTAACTAGCTTATGTATTTGTTTTCAAAAGGAAATAATCATGTTTTTTATTCATATAGTGTGTCCTCATGGCTTTGGCAACAATCATTTATGTGTATTAATACTTTATGCAGTGTATCAATAACATTCTTGGATTCAATGATTGTCCACAATTTGCAGTCATCCACAATGCTGGTTAGACAAATGGTGTCAAAGTTTGTCTTGACTTGTGAAACTTAAATACTGAACAGGAAACTACCTAGTACAGAACCCTGAGGTATGAACCTGGCCACACACTAGAGGCGACTTCATACACTTTGACATTATATGTCCTGTGTTTAATCTATTTGTGTAACTACTTGGTGATGTAGGTATTTATGCCTATTTGAGACAGTTTCTCTGTAGTATCTGACTGTAGATTTGTGCCAAATGCCTTGGCCAGAATAAGCTATGCTGGATTACACTGTTTTCCTCAAGCATGCCATTGTTGACCTTCTTGAAGACATCAAGTAGATTTAACAAACATGTTGTAGCCTTAAGAAATCAAACATGGGTTTGGTATACAGTCAGGAGATAACCTGTGTCCTTTTTGATAAGGTCCATGCTGATTAGTTAGTCTGCCTCATAGATGAGGAGAGTCAGGATTATGGGTCTATAAGTCTCGGAATCAGGTGATGGTCCACCCTTGATCAGATGGATGACTGCTACTGTACACCCTTTTGCAAGAACACAGGCTGTCTGTATGCTGTGTTTAAGTAGGGATTCAATTGTGTCTGTTAGGTCAGTTGGTAAGTCATGGTATAGGCAACCATGGATGCTGTCATGGACCAATGCTCCTGTGGTTTTAGCCTTGCAGAGTGCACACATGAGTTGCTCTCCTGAGAAATTAAACTGAGTAATGTTTGAATGTATACATTGGATGGTGACCAGTAGCAACAGGAGAGTGAAGTATGAGGAAAACTGTCAACTAGCAGATTGTCTATTTTCTCTGGTTGAATATATCTGTTGGCAACCACAAACAGCTCTGTGCTTAGTTGTGTATTCCCCTTAACATTTCACACTTATTTAAATAAGTGATTTGTGACAACACCTCCAAATACATCCTTGGTTATGCATCACATGCCACATAGTGGTACTGTCAACACACTCATACAACTCTACCAATGTAATGCAATGTAATGTCATGTAATTACATCAATTGCACAACATATGCCTATATGTCTTTCATTGTAAAGATAAGTTTTAATGGCCTGATACATTACAAATGAGTTTGCTGTGACTCATGCAGAACATTTACTGACACAAATGCTGAACGTAGATTATGGACTTCCAAGATGGCTGCACATTGAGTAACAGCTTAATTCTAGCCCTTCCAGTGTGAAAACAGAAACTCAACAGAGAAGGCCAGTAGACTTATGTTTATGGATACATTTCAGTATCTGGCTAGTAAGTGTACTGTCTAGATGCCAGGAAAAATGAAATACAGAGGGCCTGGAAAAAATCAGCTACAAAAGTGTGGAAGAAACACTGACTTGGAAAGTTCTGGAGCTGTTCATCACAAACCAATGCAACCTTCAGACATGACTTCCAGTAACCTACAGAAAGATATGCCAACTGCACACAGATATGGTTAAAATAACTGAAACACTGATGGAGTATATCAACACAAACAGCAATAAGCTGGAAAAAAATGAAATAAGGGTTAAACAAATATTCAGAGGAGGTGACAAAGCTGCAAGAATCAGAGATCTAAATGAAGAAATGGCTGCCTGAATATGAGATTGATCAGGAAGAGTTGTTTCAAAAAATAATAGAATTAGAGGACAGAGCACTTAGGTAAAACCTGAGATTGTCAGCTGTACCAGATAAGCTGGAAGGAACAGACTGCATTAATTTTATAAAAGCACAAATAAGCAACTGAACTGGTATTCCATAAAAGGAATTGTTAGTTGAAAGGGCACATTGTATGTATGCTCCAAACCTGACTATAAGAAAGCAACTTAGACCTTTAATAGTAAAGATGTAATCATATCAGCAGAAGGAGTTGATTTTGACAAAACTGTGGCAGAAGGACAAAGTACTAAAAGTACAGACAACAGAGTGTTTGTGGAAAATGATTACTCACTGTACACCAGGCAGAAGAGAAGCAAATTTATTCCACTATCCAGGGAATGTCGATACACAGTTGTGGAGATTCAAACAGCTGTACCCAGCTGTCTTCAAAGTATTCTTCCCTGGAGGGACAAAATCAGTTTTTGATTATGTATATGCTAAGGAGAAAATACAAAAGTCTGTCCAACAAAAAGTCAACTGTAAAATAAAAAGAAATTTTGGTACTTGTTCTTCTGGTTCTAAAGACCACAGAGAGACTGCACATGTGAAACGTTTTAGAATGTTTCAATGGAAAATGTTGGAGTGAAATGTTGGAAATTTTTTTTCAGAAACTGTTCAATCTTTAGCAAATACCTTACCACCCATTACCACCACTGACTCATCCATGCCAACCACTGACTCATCCCTGCCAACCACCCTACCCCAAGTATTACAACTGCAGCCTGTCCCAACATCTCTTTTACACGCCCTACTTCTTAAGCTGAAATCATGCACTCTATCAGCTGACCTCCTCCCAGCTGAATACCTTCAAATGGCAGCTGGAGGTCTTGCCTACCCTGTTTCCATCTCAATTAACAGAACCATTACAGAAAGTGCCATCCCTCTCCTCTGGAAAGTCTCATACATTATCCCACTGCATAAGGGTGGGAACTCAAAAGAGCTCTCAAAATTCTGCCCCATAGCCCTACTTTCCTCCTTAGCAAAAATTATGGAGAGATGTATTCACTGTCAGCTACTTGATCATCTCCTCCAAAACAACCTGCTAGTTGACTGCCAGCGTGGTTGTAGGCCTTTCCATAGTACTACAACTGCTCTACTATCGTTTTCTGACTGCATTAATAAAAATTGTAACAATAGCTTACTATCATCAGCCCTCTTTATTGACCTCTCAAAAGGATTTGATATGGTTAATCATCAATTACTGTTAAACTCACTCAAATAACTTTTACTAGATACCCAGACAGTTAATTGGTTCAAGTCCTATCTAGGAAATAGACAACATGCAGTCCTCTGGGAAAGTAAACTATCTACTCTTCTCCCTATAACTCTTGAAGTCCCACAAGGCTTTATTCTGGGACCCCTCCTATTCACTATTTTCATAAATGATCTGAAAATCTCCCTTCCACAAACCATCTGTATACAATATGCAGACGACTCAACATTAATATGTTCAGCCTCCTCGCCTGCTGGACTTCATTCGAGTACCCAAGCAGTATTTATCTTAGTTGAAAACTGGTTCCATCAATGCTGTCTCCTCAACCCCCCCAAAAAAACTAAATTGGTACTATTCTGTCCCACTCAGAAGTCTCCTACTATCAACTTCACAATTACATCTAATAATGGTACTGTAATAACTCCGGACACAACCACCAAACTTTTAGGTGTAACAATTGATCATAATCTAAACTTTGACACACATATCAACCTAACCTTTAAATCAGTTAATAAAAAAACTTGGTTTCCTCTACAGACTTAAACCCTATCTCACACCTCTAGCTAGGACTGCTATTGCCCATACTCACTTAATCTCCACCCTTCTCTATGCATCCCCAATCTATACCAACTTATCCAAAAATAATCTTCATAAGTTGGAAACAACCTATAATAACATAGCTATATTTGCCACTGGTGCCCCTTTTCAAACCCACCACTGCCAAAATCTTAAATTGCTAGGATGGCTGGAATTGCAAAGCCAGATTCTTTTCCAGCAACTTACTACTATACACAAGATCTTGCACCATCCCACAGATACACCCATACTCTCTACCCTTATCTGCCCATATAAAAATCTAACAACCCTTCAATCAGCTAATAATGTACTAGTAGCTACCCTAAAGTCCAACAACAAATCTGGAGATAGCTTGTTCTCATACTCTATTGGTAACTCTTGGAACACTCTTCCAACTGAACTAACAGCTCTTTCTTCTACCCCACTTTTCAAGAAGCAATTAAGAATCTTCCTTAAAGCCCAATGGCTTTGTCCATGCACAAATCCTGACTGACACTTTCTCCCCTAGCAGGTCCATTCTTTACTATCTATTTTTACCATGCGATTTCAGGTGTTCTGATATTCTCTCTTAATTCATACTGTAGTAGCTCACATCCTAAAGTTTGGTAAAACTTTATAAACAGTGCTACCCTAAAAAAAAAAATATATATATATATATATATATATATATATATATATATATATTAATCCTTTTACTCAACATTTTTAACTTATTTAGTTGGATATGTTGGTATGTTACTGTAATAATACTATATAAATGTTCCTGTATTTGAAATGTTTTACCTGTCTGACGTTATCTGTATTTTATATGGTTAAGATTTCTGTCTTGTAAATTGTCTTAATGTGGAGCTTTTCTTCTCAGGCCTCCACTGATAATGGACATACATCCAGTCAGACTATCCCAGTCAACAAATGTAAAATAAAAATAAATAAATAAATAAATAAATAAATAAATAAATAAATAAATAAATAAAAGTAAAGGAAGGGAGCACAAGAGTTGACTAGAAGAACTGAGAGTCTGCTGGAAATGAAGCAGAGATATGATTTGGGAAATGGAGATGAACAATAATAAAAACAGTAACTTAATGTGGGATTATCATGCAATAATTATACAGAACAAGAAAATCTGGAAATACTGGACTCTTTCAGAATTTGTTGGACTTGTGGGGGACTCTAAATCATATGCCCTACTTCATGTCATTAATTAAAAAAAATGCTTTGAGGAGGGGAGGAGGAAGGAGCAAGTTAACTGTAAGTAAATGCATTTTTCTTACTAGCACTATGTTTGTGGTGTATGGTTTTCTTTGCATGTTATAAAGTAAAGTTTTCTCAGTTATTTGTAAGTGTAATGGGGATTGTAAACAGGTGCTGCTGTTTTTTTTTTCTTTTCTTTCTCGCTTCTTTCTTTTTTCTTTTTTTTCCCCAACAAACATCTTAATTAAATTTTTCACACATGACATAGGCAATCTTACATTTATACAAATGAAAAACAAGTAACATGATCCCACTTTAGTTGTAAACGATATACATCACAGACACCATTGAAACAACTGTAGTTGGGAACATTATACATCACTTATAATCTATCCAGTCACTGTCAGTTAAGCATTATATGGTGCAATCAAATCCTGCCTCTTAAGCCTCATTCCTGCTCTGCATTTATTGTTCCCACAATTCTCATTTTTTCCTATGTAGTTTCCTCCCTCCCTTTTCTAAAGATCCCAATTCCAATTGCTTTATCTTAATTACTATATTCAGTACTTCTAGTAAAGTTGGTCTAGACTTTGATTTCCATTTTCTAGTAATTGCTTTTTGGCAGCCACCCTAATTAGACTCAGCAAGGCTTTACTCTGACTAGACAATTCCAAGTGTGTATCATAACTCAAATAAATGATCTCACAAGTCACTCCAATTTGCTCACCCAGCATCTCCAACAGAACAATCAGCAGGGATCCCCTAAAGTCTGCTATCTCATTACACTCCCACAAAATATGTTTCCAGCCACTTCTTTCTTACCCATCACACCTCCAGCACTTGCTATCCACCTGAGGAAAAATTCTTTGGAGTCTACTTGAGGTATAAAAATATCTATGTAAACACTTCCAGGCAAAGATCCTAAATCTTCTAAACTTGGTTGTATATTTGGGAGATATACATATATCCTCCCATTGTATCTTTGTGAAATGCTTATCCAATCTCTCTTCCCAATCCTTTCTAAGCTCCCCTCATTGATTATTATAATTATCATGCAGTATTTTATATGCTTTACTGTAGCCGCGGTGGTGCAGCAGTAAAGATGTCGCCTCACAGCAAGAGGTTCTCCCATTCAATTCTCAGCTGGAGCACCATCTGTGTGGAGTCTGCATGTCCTCCACACAGTTGAATGGCATTCGAAAGACATGCGTGAATGGGCGTACCTTCGTTGAAGGTTGGGTGTTGGGCTGGCACCTCGGCACTGTAAAAATCTACTGCTAATCATTAGCAGACCAGAGTTTTGCTGTGGCAACCCCTAACCTGGAAAAGCTGAAAAGAAGAACATTTTATATGCTTTACTAATTACCTCTACCAGGACTCCCCTATGTCTTTCTTTTTGCCTATACTCTGATATCAATCCTTGATAGGGAAGGCAATCTCTAATCTGCAGTCCAAATATATTCTTGGCCTCTTCCCATTGTATTACCTTTCCCTTTCTAGATATTTGCTTCCAATACCTCAGTTCCTTTGCCAGTTTTCTCCAATAAATTCCAGCCCCATCTTGCTATTATCTGTATCCCTGACCACAGTCATCCCTATCAGAAAAATCTAATTTCTTCATTCTCATGCTGGTTTTGTTCTTAGACTACTCCCTATTATTTTATGAATATAATACTCTGTATGATTTTTGTTGTTCTCCTTAAGGGTCTACATCCAAAATCCCAATCTCTCCTTATTTCTTGAGCATACTCCCTGCATCAGCATCATTCCTTTCCAATATGGACTATAGCTTTCTGCTAGTGCTATGTACAAGTGTCTTAACTGTATTGCTCTAAAATACCCCTCAAATTGAGAAATCCTAGTCCATCTTGTTTTATTGGAAGAATAAGCTTATCCCACTTGACACTTGTTGTCTTCCCTTCCCAGATAAAATCCTTCAACCCTTTTTTAATTGCTATTCACAGCTTTTCCTCTGGCTGATAAAATTATACCTGACCTCTGTATAAGACTAAAGGGACTAAAACATTTTAATGGCTTGTATCTTAAGTATCCATAGCCATATAACAAAGCTTCCATTTTCTAATGTTTTATTATCTTCTGTTTAGTCTTCCTGCATATCCTTAGCTGTGACAATAGAGTAATTTCTAATCCATACTCCTAAATACTTCATTTTATAATTTCCACATAAATATGGATATTTTGTTGGACCAATTTGTGTGGAGGTACGTAATTTACCACTATTACCTTTGTTTTAGGTTAATTAATTTTGTATCCTGGGAAGCTCTGAAATTGTCTTAAAATGTTCCACAACACAGTAATATCCCTTTCTGGTTTTGTCATGTATAAAATAATATCATCTGCAAATGTAGCCAGCTTTTCCTGGCTATCATATCAATTATATCCTTGAATTTCTGAATCCCTTATTTTCTTTGCCAATGATTCTAAATATAATGCAAACAACCAATGGGAAAGCGATCAACCCTGCCTGATTCCTCTACTCAAACATAAATTATTGGACAGAACCCCACCCACCTCAATCTGCTCCTCAAACCCCTCATATATTCTTGTAATCAACCTTACAATAATATGAGGTAAAACAAATGCTTCCATTGCCCTGCTCATGAAGTCCCAGTCTACTCTTTCAAAGGTTTTCTCTGCATCAAGACCCACCAATAAAAGTGGTATTTTCTTACACTCTGTTTCCCTCTGGATCATCAATATTCTGTTAATATTGTCAAATGTTTGCTTCCCCTCCACAAAACCACATTGATTCATATCTCCCAATTCTGGTATTATTTTTGCCATTCTTTTAGCCATTATAGACAGAAACACTTTATAATCATGGTTTAGTATTGAAATGGGCATGTATGAAGCTTGATCTGATGCATCTTTACCCTCTTTAGGTATTACTGTTGCTACTGCCTTCTTCTAGGATGGTGGTACTTCTCCTTCTCTTAAAATACTGTTAAACAAAACCTTCCAGCCAGATCTTTATCATTTTTTTCCTCCTAACTTCCAAACTTCCACAGGAATGCCATCTATTCCTGGGGACTTTCCTGTAGATTTGTTTTACACAGCCATTTTTATCTCATTCCTTCTAATACTTAGTAATTGAGCCTCATTTACCCCTAACCTGTGCATATTTAATTCTTCCATAAACATTTCCATGTGTACCTTTTCTTGATTTTCATATTTCTCTACTTTGTACAAACTTTCATAAAATTTTTGAAATATATCTAATACTTCAACAAGGTCTCTTCTTATCTTCCTTGTTATAGGCTCCCTAAGCTTGGTCCACTCTCTTTTCATGTTCAGTTTTAATAAATGTAGGCAATGCAATGATAAAAAGCTTGGTTAAAACAGCATGACAAAATCAAAATTAATGTGCATTTTCTCATTCTTGCATGGGGAAATGACTGGATTAAGGACCTTAAATTGATTTAGTAACAAGTTTTAAGAGTAAGCAAGTAAATGGAAAAGAATATTTTATGAGGCAAATACATGTATGCTCAGCAGCAGTTCTGCAGCTGGTCGTCATGTTTCTATGGAAACAAGCTGATAAAGAAAATTGGCTTGCTGGTTCTCATGTCCCATGGAGACAATCTGAAAAAGAGAAACTGATTACAGACTGGTGGAGAGTCATTTGCTGAAGGGAAAAAACTGAGAAGAAAAATGGGCTAAAACATTATGTTCTCTGAAAGCATTCATGGATTTTTCCCAGCTGAGAGAGCCATAAAGAAAAAAACAAAAATATGCATCTTAGCATGTTTAACTTTTCTTTTATGTTAACTCAAGTTTATGTGTGCATGGCTGTCAGTTTGGGATTTTTGTTCCTATTAGGCAGATAAAGCTTCAGTATTTGAAGATGTGCATACTTATCTGTATTAGTATTAAGTTAATAGGTTTTAGGCGGTATTGTTTTTTTTTTATGGCTTTCAATAAAACAAAATGTTTTGTAAGATGTGATATAAGCTGAAATGGATATAACAAGAAACAACTGTATAAAACATCAACCTGTCAAACAGTGTATACATGTAACACAAAAGCTGGAACTAGACATTTAACATAAAAAGGTGCTATACATAAAAGGTGGGAATAGTAACTTTTTAATGCACTGATGCTTTCTGTAATGCCTTTAAGTGTCACGGGTCTCACACAGATAAATACAAAAAAGAAAGAGCAGTGAACTATATTAAAAATGTAGAGTGCAAATAAATATGTTACAGGAGACACACTTAGAAAGAACTGAACATGTGAATTTGATAAAGAAAGGTTTTCAGGATGGTTATTCAGTGGAAAACCTGGGACAAAGGAAAAGATGATTACTTATACTAATTGAAAGAGGAGCTCCAACAATGATAGAAGAGCTTAAAAAAGATAATAATGGCAGATGTGTAGTGCTTAGGGGCTACTGGCAAGGGAGGAGGATTATACTGGCATGCATTTATATTCCAACGTAAACTGCTATAATGGAGCTTAAGAAAATTCTGGGAGAAATAATCACTTTTCAGCAAGGAATATTACTTATAGGTGGAGTCTGGAATGTGATTTGCAATAGTGAAGATGTGTCTGGGTGGCTCAGAATGGAAAGTATAACAAAGGAGGGTAGAGTTTTAAATTTATTTGGTATGAAAGACGTGAACAGTAACATAACTTTTATAGTGAATTTACATATTATTCCCCATGAGATAAAAACTGGGCTTGGCCAGACAAAATTTACATTTCAAAAAAACATGTGCATTTAATTGAATTTCTTGATATGCACCCAATAACTATTTCAGATCATGCACCAATAATAATTAAAAAAACACAGGGCAATGAAATAAAAATGAGACACTGGCACTTTCCCACCTAACTGTTGAAAACAGAGGAATTTAAGGAATGGGTAGTGGAGATTATTCAGGAGCTATTAGAGAAGATAGAAATTTCTTCTGAAAATATAGCTAGGTAGTGAGATGAAAGTAAGGTGGAGTTTAGAATAGAGTAGAAATAAAAGAAATGGAGCTTTGATTAAGAAGTAACAAAAATTATTTAAAGGGACTGACAAATGTTAAGGTATTGCAGAATAGGGGGAATCTCACAGAACCAGAAGAGGATCAACTACAGAATGCTAAGTAGAAAAAAGGGATTATCTCAATTATATGTATGAGTTTAGAAGGATTGCTGTTAAGCAACTGTTTTTTGATAATAACAGTAGATCACAAAATCTTTTACCATAATGATTCAGGCAACAAAAAGTAGAAAGGGGTGTTGCAAAGCTTAGGGAACCTATAATAAGAAAGGTAACAAGAGATCATTTGGAAGTATTAGAAATATTTCAGAAGTCTGTATAAAGCATAAAAATATGAAAATCAAAAAAGATACAAATGGAAATGTTTATGGAAGAATTAAATATGCCAAGGTTAGAGGTAGATGAAGCTCAATTACTAATGGTTAGGATGGGGGGGGGGGTGAGAAAAATTAGGATGTTTAACCAATCTGTAGAAATGTCCTCAGAAACAAATGGTATTCCTGTGGATGTTTGAAAGCTAGGAGGAAAAAAACTGATAAAGATCTGAAGGGTTTTGTTATTTAACAGCATTTGTAAGAGGAGGAGAAGTAGCAACATCCTGAAAGAAAGCAGAGGTACCTGTAATACCTAAAGAGGGTAAAGATCCATCAGACCCAGCTTCATACATGCCCATTTCAATATTAAACCATGATTATAAAGTGTTCATGACTAGAATGGTTAAAAGAATGGCAAAAGTAATGCCAAGATTGATTGATATGGATCAATGTGCAGGGGAGGCAAACATTTGTCAACATTAACAGAACACTACTGATCCAGAGGGAAGCAGAATGTAAGACAATACCATTGTTGTTGGTATTTCTTGATGCACAGAAAGCATTTGAAAGAGTAAGCCGGGACTTTATGAGCAAGGCAGTGAAAGCTTTTGCATTTCCTAAAAAAATATAAGGTTGATTAGGAGGATATACGAGTGCTCAAAGACAAAACTTAAAGTTGGTGGGATCCTCTCTGACAATTTCTGCTTAAGCAAAGGAACCAAGCAGGTGTGTCCTCTTTCCCTTTATTATTTGAATTATATTTAGAACCACTGGCAAAGAAAATAATGGATTTAGAAATTCAAGAATATAATTGGTATGGTAGTCAAGAAAGGCTGGCTCTATTTACAGATAATATTATTTTATACCTGCCAAAACCAAGATAGTTTAAAATCTTCTCAGGATACAAAATTAATGAAGCTAAAACAAAGGCAATATCAGTAAATTATGGACCTACACACAAATTGGTATAGCAATATCTGTATTTATGAGGACATGATAAAATGAAGTATTTAGGAGTATGGATTTAAAAGGATTCTGGTGTGGCAGCTAAGGATATGTGGGAAGAGACTAAACAAAAGATAATATAAACACTGAGAAAATGGAAGCTTTGTTATATGGATATGGAAAGTAAAATACAGGCAGTCAAAATGTTTTAGTGCCTTTAGTCTTATACATAGGTCAGGCATATTTTTATAAATAAGAGGAAAAGTTGTGGATAGAAATTAATAAAGAGCTGAAGCACTTTATCTGGGAGGGGAAGATGGCAAGACTCAAGTGGGATAAGCCGATTCTTCCAGTAGAACAGGGTGGATTGCTATTACACAATTTGTAGAAGTATTTCAGAACTACACAGTTAAGGCTCATGCACATAGCACAAGCAGAAAACTATAATTCAAAGTGTAAAGGGTTGATGCTGAAACAGGAGGGAAGCTCAATAAACAAGGAGAGACTGGAATTTTGGATGCAGGCCTGTAATGAGAATAACAAAAATCATACAGAATATTATATCCATAAAGTAGCAGAATGTATTCTAAGAAGTAAGCCAGCACAGAAATAGAGAAAGGGGATTCTGCTGATAGGGATTACTGCAATTAGGGATATAGACAATAAGCAAAAGGGGGCTGGAATTTATTTGAAAAAACCTGGCCAAGAAACCAAGGTATTGGGATCAAGTGACTAAAGAGGGAAAGGTAATAGAAGGGGAAGAGGCCAAGAATGTATTTAGACTGCAGGTTAGAGATTGCCTTCCTTATCTAGGAGTGATATCAGAGTATAGGCAAAAAGAACTAAATGGGGGGGGGGGGTCCTAAATGAAAGATCAGCACTGGTAGAGTTCTTAGTACAATCTAGAACTGAAGCTGTCATGAAAAAGGAATAATTAGTAGAGTATATAAAATACTGCATAATAATTATAAGAATCACTCAGAGAAGGTTAGAAAGGATTGGGAAGATAGACTGGATAAGTAATTAACAAATAAACAATGGTAGGATATATGTATGGCTCCCAAATATGCAACAAAATCTAGAAGATTTAGTATTTTGCTTGAAAATGTTTACAGAGATATTTTTCTACCCAAAGTAGACTCCAGAAAAATTTTCCTCAGGTAGACAACAAATTTTGGAGGTGTGACAGGGAAGAAAAAGGTACTTGGGAACATATTTTCTTGGAGTGCAGTAGGTTGGCAGACTTTAAAGATTCCCTGCAGGATGCACTGTCTGTGATGCTTGAGGGCAGACTGATGTGTTGAGTGAGATGATTTTTCTTAGTTATGATACAGAATCGGAATTTCCAAGACATGTTAAGGTCTTGTGTGTCTATTTATGGTGCCTGTCAAAAAATCAGTTTCTAGGAAATTGAAATCAAAATTTAAACTAACTATATTAGAGGTAGTGAATATTGTAACAGATATAAAACAACTGGAATTGAGATCTATAGAAAAGGGTAGGAGCAAACTACATAGGAAAAATGGAAATTGTGGGAATAATGCCTACAGGGGAGGAATGAGGTTTAAAAGAAGGCAGAACTTAAATGAGCTATGCAATGTTTGACTGAAAATGATTGGGTAAATTATAAGTGATATATAGTATTTGCAATTGGGAGTGTGTCAGTATGGTTTGTGATGTAAAATGCTTGCAACTAGGATTGTGTCGGTGTGGTTTGTTTTCATTTATATAAATGTATGATTACTTATGTCGCAAGTGATGGTTTAATAAAGATTTTTTTTGTTTAAAAAGGGGGCAGAAATTGAATATTTTTTGTAATGTTGCTTAGCTTATATGATATATAGCAATATAAGTGATGTATAATGTTTGTTAAAGTTTGATAATACAGTTTGATTACTTTTGTATAAATGTAAGTTTGCCTATGTCTCAAGTGATAATTCAATAAAGGTGTTAAAATATTACAATATACAGTAATTACATAGCTTAATACAAATATTAATACAGATATGGCATGTATAATAATAATACACATATACCATCATCGAAACAAGACAAATACAGCATCATGTAGCACTGAAATGTGTTGACTTGTTATAAGTTAGGGAGTTTTATTACTCACTCATAAAGCAAATGTCAGAGTGGAAAATTCAAACAGTGGATAAGGAGAAGGACAGTAAGATAGGTGAGAGTGAGAAATAAGTATTTGGAAAACAAAGTAAGTAGAGTACATAAGGAGGCAGCATAAATAAAGAATAAACACAAGATGAAGAGTAAAGGAAGTAAGAGTAAGTTAAGAGAAATAAAAACAAGGGAAATGGGAGATAGGCTGTATCTAGGTATTACAAAGTAGAAGCTGAAATGATTTGCTAGGAGAGCAGCATGTGTAAAACCAGAAGTGAGATAGGAATTATTTTAGTTGCATCTTAAATAAATGAATGTTATATATGGCCCTGATTGGCACAGGGATTGTTTTCCAGACTTTTGCTGCATAGTGTGGGAACAGACTTTGATTGCTCTTTTTATAAGACTTATAGATGTCAAGTAGATTTTTTTCAGAAGATTGGAGTTGAGAATCTGGGGGGAAGTGGTGGAGAATTCTACTTATACCAGGGGTGAGAGTGAGGTTAAATATAATTTTGTATGTTGACAGAAGTTCAGTATAATTTAGCAAGTGGGATAATTCTAGCCAATTTACATTCAGTGCAGAACAGTGATGAGTTATGTGACTTGTATTAGCTGCAAATTTAACTGCATTCTACTGTTGTTGTAGCTAACATTTTAGGGTGGTGTGATGGTTGCTCAAGATGGAAAAAACATATAGTAGATTAGTAGGTATGTAATGGCAAGAGTGGTTCTGGTGGATGCAATAATAATTTTTTGGCTCTATATAACATTCCTTTTTTTGGTAATTTTCTATATTGCTCTGTTTGTGGAAGGCATGTTTGAGGCTGGAATTTATTGTAACCCCCAGAAAGTTTGTATCTGGCACTGTTTCAATGGCCATATTGCTTAGGGGTGTGCTTTTAAAGTTATGTTTCTCATGCGTATGTGATTTGGGGGAAATAAAAGGAGTTTGATTTTCTTTGGATTAAGAATCAGTTGGTGGTTAGAAAGCTACTTTCATTAGAGTTAAAGATATGTTGTGCAATCTTTTCTATGTTTCCTAGATTGTCCGAGAGGCAGATAAAGGTGGAATAGTTTGCTTATTGTACAAGGAATATTTGTTGTATAGAAGTATGAAGACTGCTAATAAAGATATTAAATAGAAGTTGACCTAGGAGAGAAACTTTTGGGCCACCTGTATTGTTAAGTAGATAATGGGAAAGGGTAGAATTCCATTACTATCTTGTAAAATTCTGACAGGTAATTATGAAACAACTGAGAAGTAGGTTGTGAGATACCCACTGTAAGAAGTTGTATTAGGAGTTTTCTATGAGACACAGTGTCAAATGCTTTTGATACATATGGCAATAAGGAAGATACAAGTTCAACTTTATCTCTGGCTTTGTTTATGTTATATGTAAGTTAGGAGGGCAGTTCTCATGCAATAGGCAGATCTAAAATGTTGTTAAGTATGTTAGTAATTCCTCCTTTGAGAGGTGTCATAGTAATTGCTATGAACACATTTTTTCCAATATTTTTGTTAAGTGCATAGGATGTCAGCAGGTCTGAAATTAGATATGTCAGTAGAAATGTTTACTTTGTGGAGAAGGATAATATGGCCTTTTTCTAGATGGTAGGAATCTATGACTCCTTTAGTGACCTGCTTATGTGGATAGAGATTGGATATGCAATGGTGTTTGCAGCCTTTTTGAGATATTCTGCAGGAAGGCTATCTGCATATGATGAGCATGGTTTAAGTTTGGATAATAACTTTTTTTATGAAGGATTTAGCAACTGTTTTTAGTGAAAGAGTGAAGGTAATAATGGATTGGGTAGACATGAGACAGGGGAGCTGGGAATGGATTCATTGTTGAGGGTAGCTATGCAGTCAAACAAGAACAAGTTAAACTTGGTGGCTGTTTCTAAGGGAGAGTTATTGAGACAAAGGTTAAGAACATTGTTAGTTCTTGAGTGTAAAATTTGTTTAATGGATGACCAGAATTTTTTTGGATTCTAGCTATGGTTGATATGTAAAGCAAAATAGTATTGTTTCTTATCAAGTTTTACTTACTTTTTGTAAGGTTACAAAGTCCTTTAAAGCTCTGTAGGTTTTGCGGAGTTTTACATTTCTGTCACTCTTTCCATGCCTTGCCTCTATTTTGCATAAGACATTTAGTCTGATTGGTAGACCTGGGGGCAAAATTAGACCTTACTGTTTTTCTACATAGTGGTGCAAGGCTGGTTAAGATGTTTAAAGTTGAATTGAACCTTTGTACTACCTCATCTAGTGGAAGTACTTTTAGAATAGTCCAGTAAAATGAGTTAAGAGCAGCTAAAAATGATTCAGGGACAAACATTGGGAGATTAGGGGTCAAATCCCATAAAGTTTGTGGAACTCAGCAAAATCCACTGTGTTCTGTGCAGGATTTACAGATTACCAAGTAATATTCAAATATGCCCTAGTCTAGAGAGAAATACCCAAAGACAAGCAGACATAAGCAGTGACAGAACAACCACAATCAGTCATCTCAAATATGTATTCCAGTAAAAGTTGTTCATGAAGTAATACATGCATGTGCATTACCAATCCACATCTACTGAAGGTATATAAGCCCAACAGAACTTCCATTAATATGTGTAATTCACCAAATGAAGTCAGATTTGCATCAGCCTTTATGTCTAAAATATTACAAATATCTGAAAAAACTTACAGATATCACTGTAATACATAGATGGGCATATATAAATACACCCATCACAAGCTGCAGAATCCAAGTAATCTGCAAAATTTATTTCTTTTTGTAAGAAAATTTTAATTAATTTAACATATTTACAACATATACACAGAACGGAAGAAATTCAACATCACACATTGTTTTACATTGATAGGAATACATTGAATCATCAAGATAATCTTTATACCATTAACAGATTAAGAGTCTTAATATTTCAATAGCATCACTTCAAGGTTATCCTAATCACTAAATGTCTTGGTATGATTTCTAGATCTTATTCTGCTTAATTCTTTTTCAATTTTACATAGTATTCCATTGACTAGTGTAAGTTGAGTCTATCCAGAGTATAATAAAGTTAAAACTTACAGCAGTAGAATACAATGCTACATCTGGGAAGCTAATACCACCATACTCCCATAATATTATACGATTCCTATAAGCAATTCTTAGCTTTTTAGGATAGCATAAGAATGAAGTTAACATTTTTTCCATTTTCTTTAACAATTTTTTGTCAAGTATTAAAGCTATAATCTTAGGTAATATAATAATTTTAATAAGTACTGACCTAACATCAAAAGAAAAATACATTCAGTTCATTCTTAATAAGAAGTAATACTTCCTCCTTTACTTTTTCAAAATTATTATTAATAATCTTACTCAGATCTTGATAGATTTTTATTCCTAAATATTTAAGTTCTTTTCCTTCCCAATTAATCTTTAAACTTTCTCTCTTGTAATTGATTTAACACTAAAGTTTCAGTTTTAGTATTATTAAATTTCAACAGTAATACTTGTTGAAACTTTTCAATTTCCTCATCTATTTTTTCATTGAATAATTTAAATCTGTAGTTAGTAAAATATCATCTGCAAAATGTAGTTAGTAAAAGATCATCTGCAAAAAGCTGTATTTTAGACTGACAATCTATGTTAATTGAGAATTCATCAATTCTTTCATTGCTTCTTATACTATAGCTAATGGTTCAATAACTAATGCAAATAGTAGAGGGGATAAGGGACAGCCTTGCTTTGTGCCTTTGTTTAAAGTGAATCTTTTAGAAATACAAGATCCAATTGTAACATATGCCTTGGAGTCTCAATACACTTTTTTTATATTGTAAAAAACTGTTCTGGATGCTTCTAAAGTTTTAAACAAGTAGTTCCAATCTACAGAATCAAAAGTTCTCTTGATACCTAAGTTGATTAGGGCTAATTTATTTAATTCCTTTTGCTAAATCTAAGATAGTTGCTACCCTTTTAATATTACCAGACATTAATCTATTGACTATAACTCCAGTTTGATCTTTATTAATTAACTTATCTATTATATCTCTTAATCGTATAGTAAAACTGGAAGCAAATATTTCATAGTCTACACTTAATAATGAAATAAGTCTACATCAGAAAACTAACTTATTATCCTTTCCTTCTTTAAGTAAAGGTGAAATTACAGAAAAGTTCCATGAGGGAGGAATTATTTTGTCACTTTGAATTATCCTGAAAATATCACTCAGTAATTCCAACATATTTAATGGAAGCAGACTATATAATTCCATACTTAAACCATCTAACACTGGAGCTTTACTATTTTCAATTTTTAAAAATTATTTAAACTTCTATCAGGGCAGTAGGCTTATTCAACAGAGATATTTGTTGGTCATTAAATTTATTAGTAACATTTTCTTAAATACTTGTCAGTTTTGTAATTATTGTGATCATTATTTTATCTTTATTAAGATCCTCAGGGACTTTTTAAAAAAATATTAAGCATTTCATTCTAGGTGTGAAGTAAGCTTATTAGTATGAGGATTTTGAATATTATTGATTTGTGCCCTTTTGCTTAACATCTTACTTTTACTAGCTAATCGATGTAGATTTTTTGAAGTCATCGCATAATTGTGCAATTTTATTTTTTCTAAAGCTATCTTCACTTTACATATTTAAACTGTTTGATATGTGTCATTCATTTTTTAATGAGTTCTGTATTATTAAATGTCTTTGTTGTTGTTCAGATCTCACTTTATGTATTCATCTTGTATGTCTAACAATTTTTTACCCAACTCTTTCATTTTATTACTAGCCCATTGTCCCATTCTATCCTTAATATGCATTTTTAAGAAGTCCCATAGTATGACTTTACTAACCTGTCCATTATCATTCAAAGATGAAAAAAATGTTGATTTATTCCTTAAGTTAAGTCTTAAATTCTTTTAATTTTATCACGTATACTGGGATTCTATAAATAATCTGAATTTTCCTTATATCCATTACTATATCAGTATTTAGCGCATTATGACCGGATAAAGGACAAGGAATAGTTTTAAAATAATTCACTTTATTAAGTAAATCTTTAGAGGCATAAATCCTATCTATTCTAGTTTACATCCCATGCAGATAAGAATAATGAGTAAATAGCAATGACTTATCTTTTGCTTTTACTAGTAAATCAACTCAATTATTATTACTAATACATCTATTTAGTGCTTTGGCTGATGCCAGTATTTTAGCTTTCTTCTGTCCACTTGTATCCTCTATACCTGATAAGCAGTTAAAATCCTGTGCTAAAATTAAACTGCCCATCCAATTACTTTGTAAGTGGTGTAAGTGATCTTTAGCCAGTACAAATTAGCTAGTGTATAGAGTTTTCCATTACTTTAATTATTACAAATGTATAGATTCCTTTGAGATCATTAATGAATTCCATGACCTTAGGCATTACAGTAGATTTTCTCCAGAGTATAGCAGTTCCACTCCTCTTTTTGTTAAAAGAAGCAGATGATAACATTTCATATCCTAAGTTATTTAAATATTGCAAATCTTTATCTATCAAGTGAGTCTCTTGCAAGAATATAATGCATCCTCTATTTAATTTTAGATATATCATTAATGATTTCCTTTTGTTGCAATTATTTAATCCATTTACATTAAAAGATAACAGACTAAAAGTATGCTGTGTATTTAAAAAGATTTATTTTATAAGATAATATGACACATTTATCCACCATATTGTTTTAATTATATATAACATTGTAATGTATTCCTCCAACACTATCTTAATAGTCCGCATTGTTTTGAATTCTTCCTTTCTACAAACTAAACTTCTAAAACTCATTAATAACAAAATCAAAGACAAGTCTGCAACTATAACTGTATATATTGCTATTAAAACACAGCCTACCATGGATACTAAGTTCCTAGTTAGTCTATCAAATAGACAAACTAGTACTATAATATCAGTTTACCTACCAACACCTAAAATTCATAAAAAAAAAACAACCAAAAGTTACCGTGACTTATAAATAATTAATATATTAAATACAGATCAAAAATAATAGGCTATTAATTTAGTCATATATTTTGCCACTTAAAACTATTCTCCCCTTTGCTACACACAAGTTTAATAATAGTCTTCTATAAAATGGTCCAACAAATAGTATATTATATACCTATTTATGTAGTAATAGTATAAATTACCCATCAAATATTCCTAAATCATTCAACATAATCTCTACATAAGCATAACAGAGTGGGACCTGAAGAGATAAAGACATATGTAAACATATAAGTAACCAGTAATTGTATCATACTAAACTATAATATAAATGGGAAATCAATGCACATATATATATATATTTATCATGCTAAAAGACATACATATTTTATAGATCTAACAAAAGCTCTAAATTAATTTCTAAAGTACACGTGTCTAGATCTCAAAATTGAATAACACTCAACACAACAAATATCAAAAATATTTAAAAATTCTTTAGTTTATTAAACTACTTCATAAAAATATGTACATTACTGAGGTCAAAGAGAATGCCTTGTTATTTCTTTGGAGTCAAAAACATATATTTGCAGTCTATATTGTATTCAAAAGCCACAATGTGTTCAATTCAAATTTCATTCTCCTTTCCTGGATTCAAACACATTGAAAATCTACTTTACCTTCTATCAAATAGATGTAATGATTCAGCATCAAACACTCATATTTCAGCTCTGACCCATGAAATGAGTCACCTCAGGTAGCCATAATAAATCCAATAACATACAACTTGTAGAAAGCTTCAAAGTTCAGATGACCAAGCTTCAAATTTTAACTTTTAGATTATTTTCAAACATTTTATAAGGTTTTATATGTAAATTATATGAGATCCAGTATATCCACTTAACTGCCATATGCAGGTATGTGTAATAGACTTGTTTCTTATAAGCAGTTTATTTAAATATACATTTTCTGTCTTATTTTCCTCATAGCACTCTACCTTATTCTATGTCTTGTAGTTCGAAAATCTTTTGTCAAAGAGCTATTTAATCATCAGCTCTCTATTAAAGAGTATAGTATGTGTACAAATGTCTAAACTTACTGATACCGCCCTTTATTATTCTTAAATATTAAATATTTCATTCCTTGTGCATTTGTGTATTATTCATAGGATGTTTACCCTCTTTATTAACTCTAGTATTACAAGCAATTTTGACTACATTTAAATTATTTTGTGCTTGTTTAATTTGAATGTGCGATTTTAGCCATTGAGAACTGCTGCTCTGGTCTAAGCTTCTCATACTAACAATAGAATTTGACTACAGCATGTGAAAATGACAACTCACAGCATGCAGCAACTGCTAATTTCCTCAGTAAGTTTTTCATTCATCTTAGTTCTTTTAAGCTGTTCTAATCAGTACCAAACATCTAACTTTATTTCTTTTGATTAATATGTACAGTTAGAGTTAATAACACTACAGCATGAGCTATTAACATGTAAACTGCAAGCAAACTATCATCTCAGTATAAAACATTACTATAGCTTTTGTCTTACCAATTATTCACTTCTAAGAAAAGAAAAGGGTGTTTTTTGAGTAGATTTCTCACATATTACTTGGAAAAAAATAGAAAGAAAAAGAGTGTTATTTTCTTATTTCACAGATATCAGTGATGAACTTTGACCTAGATTTTCTTCAGGTCAGTTCAAGGTAGGAAGAATCCAGCAATCTGACAAATGGAACATTCATTTGTTCTCAAGCTTTTTTAAGTTTAACTTATTTCATAAATATCCTATGAAAGGAGTCTGTTACACGGGTACAAAGAAAACAAAACTGCCAACACTTTAAACACTTCTAATTAATTAATTAGTGCTTACTGCTTAGATCTGATATTCAGTTAACAAAACAATAGTTAATTTATATACTGACATTGTCTTAGTTGAAGTATTTGCTTAACATTTAAAAATACACATATGTTTAGTTAAATTAAATATATTAAGTTGTTCACTGTAAATATAATAAAAAAGTAAAACTGATTTATTATTTATTTTATTTTACATTTGTTGACCGGGATAGTCTAACTGGATTTATGTCCATTTTCAGTAGAGTCCCGGGGAGATAAGCTCCAAGAGATTACTAGACTGCTAACATACAGGTACTAGTTGTTATACAGTTAAATACTACAAATTTTAAACAGTTCAGGAATCTTCACAGTTTATACAAAAAACATGTTACAAGCATTAGATAAGATATTTTAGACTTTATGTACAAGACTTCATTAGTAACTAGAAAGTAATTGTTAAACAAATGCATGCTTCAAGTTTCAACAGTTCAGCAATGCTCACAGTTTAAACAATAATTGTTGCCTGCCTTAGGTAGGATGCTTTAGAATTATATGCAGAAGAATTTAACTAGGTATTTTAAATTATCTCTATTAGGATAAGATATGTTTTTGCCAATGATAAGCCTTGATCTAAAAAGACACAGATAGAGCAGGAATTAGGTCTTAAGAGAGGGTATTTGGGATGTAGTATGAGATTAGTCTGGATTTGTACAGGGACATAACCAATGGGTTTTAAGATAGAGTTTCAGATTGTGTTTAAAAAGTGCAAATGAAGACAGTGATGTAAGTTCATGGGGGAGTTGGTTCCAATACTTTTCAACTGCATTTGAGAACAGAGCATCTCCTGCCATGTTGTTAGATTTACATGCTGATCCAAGTAGTTTATTAGATGAGCATAAATTTGAAAGGTTCTTATATTGGGTAATGAGACTAGCAAGTATTGGGGTATTGGTAGGTTGGAAAAGGGTTTTGTGTGCAGTGGTGAGTTGTTTAAAGTGAATCTGATTCAGAAGCTCTAACCAGTCTAATTGTTTCAGATTATGGCAGTGATGGGTCCTAAAGGAGGAAGCAGTAGAAAATCTGGCAATGCTATTGTAAGCATTGGCTAGCTTGTTAAGGTTTTTTTTTGACAAGTTAGTATATATGGAAGAAGCATAAAGAAGTGTGGAGATAAGGTGGGAATAGGCAATAGTGGTTCTGGCTAGTGGGGAGAGAAAGGGTTTTATCCTAGAGAGGGAGCCTAGTTTCCTGTTGACAGTTTTTATGGTATTGTTGATATGGGTTTCAAAGTTCAGGTTGTTATCAATGGTTACCCCTTGAAGTTTAGTCCTTGGATCAGGAGATATGAGTGTACCATTATTGGATAAGACTGAAAAGTTCATTGGGAGTGATTTGCAGGTAGGAGTGAAGAGGAGGAGTTTGTTTATTGGGGGTTCAAGAGGAGGCAGCATTGTAGAAACCAATTTTCTGTTTTATTGAACATTGTCTGAGTTAGAGTCTGTAGTTGGGATTGAGATTTAGCTGAGCAGATTATTGTCAAATCATCTGCGTATTGTACACAGTTAGTTAAAGGAATAGCTAGGTTGAGGTCATTGATAAATATTGAGAAAAGGAGGGGGCCCAATATAGAGCCCTGAGGAACACCTAGGGTAACTGGTAGATGGGATGAGAGATTGTTGTCCCATAGCACTGCCTGCTGTCTATTATCAAGGTAGGACTGGAACCATTTTATAGTCTTTGTGTCCAGAGAGAAGGAGTTTAGAATATTGAGAAGTATGTGGTGGTTGACCATGTCAAATTGCTTTTGAAAGGTCAATGAAAAGTGCTGAAGAGAGAAGATTGTTATTACATTTTTTATTGATGCTGTCAGTGAAGGATAGGAGTGCAGTTGTTGTACTGTGGAAAGGCCTGAAGCCATGTTGAGATTTGGCCAGTAAATTGTTCTGGAGTAGGTGGTCTAGTAACTGTCTGTGGATGCATATAACCATTTATATTTCCCATCATGAAAAATGTTTTAGCTTAAAATATAGATGCATACTTACTTATGTTTTGAAGCTTAAAGTCCAGTACAACCCTTTCACTTAAAGGACAAATCTATTGTCTCAGAAAATAAAAGTCCTGCAACCAGAAAATGAAAGTCTTTTTTAGGCTTTTTAATTTTAGAAGCAGTTTACCAAGAATTCAGTTTACTTTGTCTCTTCAGGGATATACTGTTCTCCTCCATTTATTTGGTGTTATTAAGGATTTTATTGCTGTTAACATAAGTGAATGCCTCATCCAGTATGTTAAATATTTTGGTTTCTTCAGAAAGAAACAATTTGATATGTGCAGAAAACACCAAAGTGGCTTGAATAATGTTCTTTAAGTTCCTTGATTGATGGTAAACAATATTCTCTGTTACTTGTTACTTTATTGGAATAATCATTGTCAAATCTGACTACATGTTCACATGTTTTAATAGGTGGGCTGGACCATGCTGTTTTTCACATTTGATCTTTTTTTAAGCTAGACATGAACTTAACTATAATTTACTGTGGTGGTGATTTTGCCTTCTTTGATGGTGCTCTCAATGGTCTATGTACCCTTTCAATTCCAAAAGATAAAAATTCCAGGTAAATGTAATATTTTCTGCAGCCAGGTAGTTAATACGTTTATTATATTGTCACCCTCATACTTTTCAAGTATACCATAAATTCTAATGTTGTTTAATCTCGGTCTATTTTCTAAATCACAGAGTTTTTCTATGAGACAGTTATTTTATTTTAAAAGAAATTCCATCTGAGTTTCACCTTCAGCTCTTCTCCCTTCATGATCATTTAAAGCTTCCTCCATACTGCTGATTTGTGTACTTTGTTGTTTCATAATCATCTCTAAATGTTTCATCTTATTTCTGGTCTCTTCTTTGAAACTTTCTATTTTTGTCATCCAGTCTGTCTATTTTAACAAATACATCATACATACTAGTTATTAGTGACTGTATGCCTTTTTGACACAAGAATCCTGAGTACCATTTCTTGAGAGACTCATGTTGAAGTCTTTTTTCTCTTTACTAAGCAGTTGAAATTCTGACAGACAAAATGCAGCTTTTGAACAACTTGAAGCTATAAATCTTTTCTCTGACTATTAGAAAATAAAATTAGCTGAGTTGCTGCTCTCAATTAGCTGTCTTTGCCACATTCCCATTCTTAAAATTTATAATAAAAAGGTAATTAAGTAAGACAAGAACAATCAGTGCCACTTATTTATTTATGTATGTATTTATTTGTACTTGTTTACCAGGATAGTCACTGGGCTGAAGAGCCCCTTTTCAGTGGTGACCAGGGGAGAAAAGCTCCACAGGTAGCAAGAAACAGAAAACATACAATATGTACAATAACAAATACATAACATAAAGCAGATACATTTGGCATGAGTATATTACTGGAGAATATACAGCAATAATATGACATGAAGTGAATACAATTGGAGTAAGCTTGTTACAGGGCTATATACAGTTAGAGTAAGTTTATAGCAGGGCTATATACAGCCAGGTGAAGCATTTTAAATTGAAATGATACCAAAAAGACTTGACTCATCACATGACATAAAATTTCTAACAGGTGAAATGAATTACAAAATGATACATGATTCTACATTGCAAAAAAAAAAAAAGAAGAAAAAGTTCTAACAGTGGTTACTAATGAGGCTTACACCTGGTATTAGTATAGATAACTCAGCCAGCATTATATGTAATAAGTAATATTATATGCCCACTATGAATATCTACATTAGGTAGAGGCTGATTCTGATCTGAGGGAAGTAGATAAGGTGCAGGTACAGTTCCAGTTGGAAGATAGAAAGTTTTTTAGGGAGGTTTTGAAAGTGTCAGGATTTTTTGTAGTTCTAATAGTCAAAGGTAGGGCATTCCAGGCCTTGGCTGCAGAGCAAGAGTATGGAAGCTGTCCAGCAGAGAGGAGTGGTTTATGAACCAGCAAAAGGTACTGATTCTTTGCTCTGAGAGCCCTATTTGGTTGGTAGTCACTGAAAATCTGGCTAAGTGCAGGGCAGGCTCATGGTTTAAAAATTATGTTGTGGGCTGTATTCAGTTGTTGGTAGGAGAGGTAGTGAGGCAGTTAAAGTCAGTTGAGATAGTGAAGAGCAGTACAGTGGTGGGTAAACTGTTTGGTTTTAGAGGCAAATTTAGCAAATTTGTTGTAACAAGTTTTTAGTTTAGCTTTTAGGGAGGATGAGAAATTAGTAAGTAGAGGTGCACCGTAGAGTGGAGCACGGTGGTGGTGCTGCGGTAGCGTTGTCGCCTCACAGTAAGATGTTGTCCTGTTCGATTCTCAGCTAAAGCATCTTCTGTGTGAAGACATGCGTGAACGGGTGTACCTTCGTTGAAGGTTGTGCATCAGAGCTGGCAACTCGGTACGTAAAAATCTACTGCCAATCATTAGCGGGCCGGAGTTCTGCTGTGGCAACCCCTAACCAGGAAAAGCCGAAAGATACAACAAGGTGCACCGTAGAGTAGGTAAGTAGAAGCAAGGACTTGTTTAGTGGAGGGGCTAAGGAAGATTTTCTGCCCATAGAGGATAGAGGCTTTTGTGGGTTTTGCAGGTGCTGTTAGTTTTTGTAGTTCAGTTATGTGATTAGAGGCGCATATAATTGCAGACTCATCAGCATATTGAATAAGTGAGCACTGACCTAGAGAGGAGTGGAAACTATTATTAAAAATGCAGAATAGCAAGAGTTCTAGTATAGAACCTTGAGGAATTCCAGTAGGGGTATTGAGAAATGGGAAGAAGAAATCTTGCCATTTGATAGCCTGTTGTTATTTTAGAGTTGGTTTAGAAGCAGGGAGTAACAGTATCAAAAGCTTTTGAAACATCTGTGAATAGAGAGGAGACAATTTTGCCTGAGTCATGAGCTCTGTTGATTGTGTCCATGGAGGATATGAGGGCAGTTGTGGTGCTGTGGCCTGGTCTAAAGCCATGCTTGTGTGGGGTATAGAGTTTGGTTGTGAAGAAAAAAGTGTAGAATTTGAGTGTGAATGCACTTTTCCTAAGATCTTAGACACTAAAGAGAGAATGGCAACAGGTAGAAAGTTTGAGATATTAGAATTATTGCCTCCTTTATGAAGAGAAAGAACATAAGCTTTTTTCCAGATTTTAGGGACACAACATTCTTGGACAGATTGTTTTAAAAGAATGGCTGTAGAGTAGGCAATAGATTAAGCAGCTATCTTTAAGAATTGTGTAGGTAGGTTGTCAGGAGCATTGGAGCATGGTTTGATCTTAAGCAGTAGTCTTTTTACTGTGGTGGTTGGGATGGGTATAAAAGTGAATGTAGGTGTAGAGTTGGAAGAGTGGGAGGGTATGGTGGAAGTACTGTGATTGGGTACTTTAGAAGGATTAGCAGGGTTAGTGGGGTTAAGAGATTGGGGAAAAGAAGCAGTGATGTGTACTATAGCATTAATAAAGTGGGAATTAAAGAGGGTGGCTATTTCTAGTGGAGTTTTGTCAGGATAAGGGGATGGGTTACTCTTTGTACCTGGATTTAGTAATGATGCTACAGAATTCCAGAATTGCTTTGAGTTTGACTAGTATTCATTCTGAAATTTCAGATACTAATTTTTCTTATCTTTGCTGACTAGTCTTTTTACCTGATTTTGAATGTGTTTGAATTTCAGCAGGTCATGACCTCCCTCTTCTCTTTGCATCTCTCACACTTCTCTCCATTCTACTCCTCTTCCCTCTATATGCATCTCTGCCCATTTCTCTGTCTTCTCCACCTGATATCCTTTTCTACAACTATTCTCACTTGCCTCTTCAAATGTCTTCCTACTTCTTTATATATAGATATTCTGTTATAACTGTAGCATAAGCCATCTTATTCATTATGGATACATCTTGTCCATAAAGCTCTGCTAAGCATAATTCCATTTTTCTATCCATGTTTTGACATTGTTAACTGCTTCTTGAACTCACTGCTGTAGCATACATTAGCATATGTGTGTGTGTGTGTGTGTGTGTGTGTGTGTGTGTGTGTCTGTGTGTATATATATATATATATATATATATATATATATATATATATATATATATATATATATATATTACAGCATATCCTTGTATTTCTTATGTGATCCTATTCACACAGGCTGTACATTGAAACAAACAGCTAATGCCTGATACATGTGCATAGTGCATTGTGGATGGCTATAAATATGTCTGTGTACAAATGACCCAAACAAAAAAGTAATGTGCAACAGTTAAACAGCAAAATACACGGACATATGACAACATTTGGTTTAAATATCACCCACCAATATATACTGCCATTGCAAATGTAATACAATAGGTGGCACAATCACAATTATTGATATAAATAGCACCAAACATGTGTAGGACTGATCACAGCATAGCCCTGTGTACACAAGTATAACACAACAAAATGGAATAAGTGCATTTAACCACTTACGTATTACAAGGGTGGTTTTGTGTCGATTGTATTATGGCCATACACATGTACATTCATTTAAATCAGCTCATATGTACTACAAATGTGTACACTTGGACACTTATTCTAACCCATGTATACATATCCTAATATAAGCTAGTTTTAAAAAGACTGGTAAGTACCCTTACCAACATGTGGACCAAAATGGAATCATGAATAATGCCATGCAGATCATTACCTCAGTATATTCACTCAGGGATAAGTTAATGCAAATGTAGTATGTGAAGGATACATGTACATATGTACCTGTCACAGCACTATACAACAACATGATGCAATAATTGCCAGTACACAGCACATGCAAGGTTCTTGTGACAGTTTGACATGACCCAAAAAAGTTAGATAACTTACAAAATCAAGGACATGTCATGTTGTTGAACAAACATACAACAGCCACTATCAATGTACAAATGTGAGCAATACATACACATGGATAACATGTGCAAATAAACACATTTAACTGACCTCACTGTGTTATGTTATAAGAATGGGAATAATGTAGCATGTGAGTTGTTGTCATTTTTCATAAGTATAGATAGGAACAACACAAGTAGAACAGTTGTGTCCAGCTAGCATTATGCTTACTGCAGCAGTCATATATATGTCACATACAGTGCCAAAGAGTATCAGACATAATGATATTCTGCTTCACTGCATGCACCACAGTATACACATACAGAATGAAGGAGTAGCACCCATGCCAAAGTGAAGCAATGTCTGCAGTAATGACAGCATGTGATGATCATGCAAACTATAATGGTAATGCATGTGCCATTTGGTAAGGTGTGTCTTACTGCAGCAGCAAGACAAAGCCACATATGACCTGATATGTTCAGTGTACATTATGACATATGGCAAAAAAAGCATGACAGCAATATGGGGTATCTTCACAATTGTGTCTAGGCCATACAGAATTAAATATGGAAAATACCATTGTGGCAACATTATAAAAGGAGGTTTTTGTTTGTTTGCACGCCATGCAGCACTGCACACTGCCATGCAACTGAGCCCCATAGTCAGACAGATAAATTCAATATTTTTTTCCATTAGTTACAACTGCAGCACATTGGTGTAGCCCTCATCCTTAGTACTTTCCCAGTCAAAGAAATACTGCTAGTGAGCTGAAACCTATTAAACTACCAATAAAAAAGTAGGAATATCCACCCACTGAGCTCCTCCTTGATCGATCCTGAAAAGCATCCCCCTAGTGACAAAAGTCTTCCACCTAGTATTATGGACAGCTGGACCACCCTTGTTTCTCCTGCCAACCTTGTTGACTTGAGTCTCTTGAGACAGTGCAATTGTCTCATGTACACTGACAACTCTCTACTAATAACTCACTCCAGTACAGAGTGTGAGAGATGTATCTGCACCAAGAATCTTGAAGTCATGCTCTCTCATACTCCAGAAAGTAATACAGAAGAGGTTGTCAAACCACCCACCACTACAGATGCACATAGTACCACTTCTCATACACAAGGAATGCTTCTAACACAAAAGTTTGCATAGGCGGAGGTTTTCTCAAAAAACCTGCTGAGACACAAGAGACCTACAAAACACAAGACTACAACTAACACAATTCCCACAGCACTCATGACACATAGCAACACCAGTGTCTCACTTACCAAGCCCTTAAGGCGTAACACTCAAAAAACAAATTTTCTAGTCATTGGAGACTCAGTAGTGAGACACACAGATGTCCCACTCACCGGGTTGGAAAAGTAGAAATTCACAGTCAACTGTCTGTCCAGTGCCAGGATTCATCAGATCATGCATGTACTCAGGTCTCTCAGCAACACATATCTTTATGACTCTGTGATAGTTCATGTTGGAGTGAACAACCTGAGATGTACCTCACTGGACTATATGATGAGAGACATGGTTGAGATCTCTGAGTATGTGTCCCAGGCAGGTATGTACCTAGTCTTCAGCAGCATACTGACCTCACTTAGAATGATGCTGCAGTATAAACAAAAAATGACTGATTTCAATAATCATAATAATTTCAATAATATCCTAAACAAACCATCCTCCTGCCCCAGCATATGCTCTCATGTCTCCATCTATAACCAACTACGCTCCCTTAGGACCTGAAACCAAGGTCTCTTATAGACTGACAAATCTAAAAAATCACTAGGACAAAACTTCTATAGCTACCTTCCAGCTCTAGCATGGAATAAGGTCCCTGTGTCCTTTATAAATATCACCATTGCACATGTATCCAAAACAACCCTCAAAAATCACCTATTCAGCACTTGGAAATGTAACTGCAATCACCCCACTTAATCTTCCTTTAATTTTTTCTTCCCTAACTTTTATCCTCCTCCCATTTTTGCTTACAACCTCTTCCTCTCCCAGTTATTTGCTATCTATTCTAATTTTCTGCTTATTACAACTATAACTGCCAACTGCTCCCCATACCCCTGCAACCCCCCCCCCCCATATTATGGTACAAAGTATCTATCTTATCCCTTTCACTCTAAATCCTCCATTACACTGTTTCTTGAATACCTCATGTTTATGAATCTAACACTAGCCCCTCAATAATGTCTCATCTCCCATTTGCCACCTTTTTCTTACTAACCACCTCAGTACTCACCTCTGATTTAGTCTGCCCCACTTGCAGAATACTTTAATATGCTCTAAAATTGTTGACCTGTTTAAATGTTGTTTATACTTTTTACAACACTTATTTTATTTTACACTACTTCACAAAGCTGTACCATGCATTTATTACTTGTAAAATTTACAAATATGAATTTCTATATTACTTTTATAATTTTGTACTTTGGAACTTTTCTCCCTAGGCCTCCACTGAAAAAAGGTGCAAGCTCAGATGGACTAACCCCGTCAACAAATGTCAAATAAATTGGCTTAGTTTTTGGTGTCATTCTAAGGGGATCCAGTTACTGTCAGCCTGGCAAACTTCGCTGCTTTGCAAAAGACGGATTGCACCTGGCACCCCCAGGCTTTCAGCTGCTGGCAAAGGCTCTTGCCTCCTCCAAAGTGCCTCTTTTTAGGCAAGAGTTTGAAAACAAACGTACCGATGTGAAATTTGCCAATCATATCAAAATAAGGGTCATGATGCTAAATGTTAGGAACTTAAAGCAAAGATTGCACATCCTGGAAGGACTGCTATCACTAGAAGTTGTAGACGTATGTGCCATCACAGAAATCTGGTTCAAGGCCTCTGAGACTACCCCAGCCTCGCAAGGCTAAAATGTCTTCCACACATTCAAACCACAAAATGAACATGTGAGAACCAAAGGAGGTGGTGCTTCTATCTATATTAGAGATAAATTCACCTCCCATCTAGTTAGACTGGGTAACTCCATGGAATTACTCCAAGTTCAGGTTATGGTGGGTAAGACTCTCATTCAAGTCATAGCCAGTTACAGAGCCCACACCATGGGTCATGATGTGCATGAAGCCTACTTGATCAAACTGGAGACAATGCAAATATTTCCAAACACTCAATTATTCAACCATCAACTGGGAAACCTATGCTAGCCCCAACTGCTAGTGCAAACATTCCTTGACTTTGTTAACTCAAATGCCCTGTAACAAATTGTTCATACCCCAATAAGAGGAACAGACATACCATATTTGGTCCTCACCAACATGTTAAGCAGATGCACGACTCCAACTGTCGGGCCTTCATTAGTTAAATCTGACCACAAATCAGTCACCTTCAGGCTGACATTAACATCAGAACCCACAAAGAGCGAACTCAGACTAAAAAGCTTCACCAAGGCAAACTACACCCTCCTAGGTGAAGGTATAAATGAATTCCAACCCCACCTCCAGCTGCAAGTGGTAACTACACTGAAGCTTACACTAAACCCTGTACAATCACTTGCATAAGTGACTTGGCTGTACCAAAAAGAGTCAAAGCCAGAGTCCCAAATAAATACAAGCCACCATGGTGGGCATCCAGCATCAACAAACATTACAATAAACCAAACAGTTGCTGTCCATTAAAACAAAGGTGAGACTTCAACAATGGAAAAGCACCCTCCTCAGCCTCAACAGGTAGACAAGACAACTTGTCAAATCCTCCAAGGGCTTCTTTAAGAATAACTTAGCTAGAACAGCCAAGGATAACCATAAGGCCTTTTACAACTACATACATAGCCTAAAAGGTAGGACCCAAGCATGTGCACAGCTAGTGACCAACGGTATCACACACACTGACCCCACAGAGATAGAAAACCTGCTAGCGGATAGGTTTGGTGAAAATTTCACCCTCCTATCCCCTCCTAGCCTATCACAAACCTTGTCCGACCCCCCCACCCCCACCCCACATTTCTGAAGAACAGGTCATCAAAGCCTTCTCCAAGGCAAAAAACACAGCCTCTGTGGGACCAGATGGCATCCCAGGCTGTCTTCTAAACAGGATAAAACATGAATTAGCATCATCATTATGCACCCTTTTCAATCATTGTCTAACCACAGGCTTTGTTCCTGTGGAATGAAGAACAGCAACAGTTATTCCCCTCTACAAAGATAGCCAAGCAACAGACCCAGGGAATTACAGACCCATAAGCCCGACAAGCTTCATCTATAAGTCCATGGAAAGTATCATTAGTGACCTCATAAATAAAGACATAGGTGACCTCCAAATCCTGGATCCTACCCAATTCAGCTTCGTCAAGGGCAGATCCTGCCTATTAAAGCTGGTGGATTTTTTTGAAAATGTGACCAGGGCCATTGATGAGGGCAAATCTGTGCACACAGCATGTCTTGACTTGGCAAAGGCTTTCACCACAATCCCACACTCAGACATTACTGATACACCTAGCCAACTGAATGTAAACCCCATTGTTGTAAGATGGGTTGCCAGACATTACTGAAAAACCTAGCCAACTGAATGTAAACCCCATTGTTGTAAGATGGGCTGCCAAATGGCTCACAAACCAAACACACATTATCCATGTGGAAGACTCCATATCAACCAGCAGACCTGTTACCAGCGGGATACCACAGGGGTCAGTGCTGGACCCCCTACTGTTTGGTATATACTTCTCAGAAGTTCAGGTCAAAACAAACGGGTTGTGGCTGACTAAATTTGTAGATGACTGCAAACTGAATGCAACTATTGAATCATTAAATTATGTTAATATACTCCAGGAGGGTTCTTACAATGACCAACAACTGGTGTCTTAGTCACGGTCTCAAACTGAATGCAAAGAAATGCATCATCATTCTCTTTGCCAAAGATAATGTCCCTTCACCCCATCAAATCAATAACAATACCCTAGGTACCAACAAAGTGGTAAGGGACTTGAGATCACAAGTTGACAGTGACCTTAACTTTGACCACCATGTGTCTACTGTAGTAAGTAAGGCTTTCTATGAAGCACATTTGTTTAGTAAAGGCATCACCTCAAGAGCAAAACAGGTTATAACCCATCTATACTCAGCACTAATCCAACCCATAATTGAGTATAACTCCCCATTCAGCATGTACCTTACAAAGCACCTCCACAACTGGAGAATCCTCAGGACTCCAGTGCATCCCATACACAGGCTGACTAAAGTCCCTGTCATGTTACTGTGTATCATATAGACTTCTTAGGGGAGACTAATGTCTGGCTTATGGAGCAATCTCAGACCCAAACCTAATGAATCTGCTGCATATCTGTAAATCAAACAGGACTAGGACTACCCATTTCAAGGACCTAAATATGCCAAACAACATAAATAGGACATGCTGGAGGGACATATTTATTTCCCAGTGACTGCTGCATCTTTGGAATAGGCTACCTGTTCATGTGAAATACAGCATTCCTATGACGCTGTTCAAAAGGAACCTAAACGAGTGGATGGGGCACCATAAATTCTTACCAGGAATAGTGCCCAGAACATTCCCAGACATGGGCAGTCACTACTAAATGCAATCTTTGGTATTAACTAACATTTCTATGGTATTATATTGGAATGAAATGGCTAGGCTTGAAATGACCTCCGGGTCAATAGCCTGGTAATCTCCTATGGTCCTATGATCCTATGGTCACACATGCAATACTAACATTCCTGAGGGATTTCCCTGATGGGACCAAACATCATGAAAGATCTCTCTATCAATCTCCCAGAAAGAGTCATGCATGGCCTGTGCCATGTTCTGAAAGTAGTTACTCATCATGTCCTTCATTTGCATTTGAAAGGTGTCTATCAATATATTTCATTTTATTTTATTTAGTTTATTTTACATTTGTTAACTGGGTTAGTCCAGCTGAGCGTTTGGCTCGTTTTTCAGTGGAGACCAGGGGAGAAAAGCTCCGCAGTGAGTTTTTAAATGTTTCTTACAAACAGTTAAAACATTATCATTTGCAACTAAACTAACAGTTAAAGAGATAACATTTACAATACATTATACAGAAAACACTTGGGTACAATGTCATGAAAGGAATAAAGCATTCATAATTCCTGTTTGGTTATATACATTATATGTACAAAAAGAATAGTATGGGGATGAAGTGGTTAAATATAGAGACAGAGGGGTAGAAGTTTATTATGATAGACAGTGGAAGACAATGAACAAGAGGGAGAAGAAATAGAAAGGAATAGTATAGTGGGAGAACAGGGAAGTAAGAATGAGAGGACTGATGGAGGGAGAGGTATTAGAAGCTAGGGTAGGGTAGTTTCAGGGAGGATGACTACAGTGGCAGGACCATTTGTTTGTTACGTATCTTGGAGTGGCTAGCTTGAAATGCTTGGTATGGTCAAGGGACCTAATTTCTTGGGGTAGTTGGTTCAAAGTTACAGCAAGGTTATAGTTATAGAGTAAACACCCTGTTTTGGTTTTGGGTTTATAAATCTGTAGGAAGTCCTGGTCTGAGCTACGTAGTGTCCTGGTTGGGGAATATTTAGATATAATAGATAAAAGACTAGGGCAGAAAGATGGTAGATAGAGGATGGAGTGGATAATTTGCAGTTGATGTAGTAGGGGCAAATGAAGGAATTCGAGCCAGTCCAATTGTTTAAGGGATAAGCAATCGTGTGATTTGTAGGTTTGGTTTGCAGCGAATGTGGACACCTTATTATAGGTAGTTTCAAGTTTTGTAATGAGTGTGGTGTTAAGGTTTGTGAATATTTGACAGCTATAAAAAAGGGTGGGAAGAAGAAATCATGGGAGACAGTTATTCTGGCTGTATTGGTTAAATATCTCTTGTTACGATAAAGGAGTCCAAGTTTCTGGTGAGTCTTTTTGATAGAGGTAGTGACTTGGAGATCAAATTTTAGCTGATCATCTATTATGACTCCCAGTAGATTAGTGCTGGGTTCGGCAGTAATGATAGTGTTATTGCTTGATAGGATGGAAGCTGTAGTTTTGAGATTGATGAGATTTTTAGAGAGGAAGAGTAGGAGCTTTGTTTTCTTAGGGTTGAGAATTAATTTGTTATCATAAAGCCATGTGTCTATGGTGCTGAACGATGCTTGGGTAGTAGAGTGGAGGACAGATGGATTGTCTGCAATGGTGATGACAGTTGAATCGTCAGCATATTGTACAAATGTAGAGTGGGGACAAGAAGTGTAAAGTAGGTTTGTGAAAACATTGAAGAGCAGTGGCCCAAGTATATCCTAGATCTTGTTCCAAAAAACATCTGCCTAGCATGGTGGTGGATGTCTTCTCCACTGAGATGCCAGAACAATAGCATGTGCAGGTTCTAGTCTGTTGTCATCAACATCGCCCTGTCATAGTCATCATCCTGGTCCATAGAGTCTGACTCAGCTGGCAGTAGACTCGTGCATCATCACTGTTGTCCAGTTGTGAGCTGCCATGGGTCCCACACTCTGTCTTATCTGAACACAGGAACAAAACATTTTCAATACATAGTAGGTATTGATTAAATGAAATATCAGACTAAACATACACAGTCTATAAGGTTTTAACAGTTATGTATGTTATATAAAAGACGTGTCTGGAGTGTTTCTCCTGGGGCCTCCAATGAAAATTGTCTCATTCCAAGGTGGACATTCCCAGTAAATAAATGTTAAATAAATAAAAAAAATAAAATGTTACACTACTGTCTGACTTTATCCAAGTATCTGATGAAGGCTACGGTGTTGAGCCCAAAGCACTTAATGTATTTGGTTAATAAACAAGAAATATCGGTATACTTTTGACTGCTGCCTGGATCGTTCATCATTTTTCTATTCTTTGTAACTGTGATATATTGTGGGGTGTTTGGTCATTTATACATTTTATCCAAGAATAACACCTTATGTGATGTCAGGCATGCATCAAATCCATACTAAATCACAACATGCTGTGTAATGTACATCACAGTCATATGCAAAACATGTCTGAAACAAAACCACAATCAGTGATAAGGCATGCACATAAATGTGTATGCCCATTAAAATACATTTTCATTATGTATGTATATATGTATATATATATAAATATAAACTACAGAGTGCACAATGCACAATAAATGTTAGTGAAGCATAATGAAGGTCATGGAAAGGAAGTCACTCTCACATACTGATATGTATGAGGAAGTAATAAATATGTCAAGTTGTCCTATCATCCTATATTGCCACATCTATCTGCTGCTTCAAAGTATGTATTGACGTGTCACATATCACAATCAACTTTAAAGGCAGGCATCTAAAACAGCTATGTATTACTGTAATGACAGATGTAAACTTACATATCTATGAATAGATTATTTGATTTCATGTAACAACATCAAAATGTATGAAACAGGATGTGTAACATTTGCCCAATTTACATCACATCATGTTACCTTGGTTGTGACAGCTTAACTGTCGCCAGATCTGGCTAGTAAGGCTTATGTATAACAAAAGACAGAAAGGTGTAATAATAACAAGTGTAATGTCATGATTATACAACATTCTAAATGTTGTAATAGTCATATATTGATGATATAAACAGAAGGTCAGGAATGATCATGTGCCCATCATACACTGTCATTAAGTTAGTCCAGTACATAACATTGTATGCAGTAAAACATATCAGTTTCAATTTGAATTCAAGGCATACATGTGCACAGTGTACAGATATATATCCCATTAATTTGTAAGACAGACATGCCATACCACTCAAGCATGAAACACTAACATAGGGCGTGATTCTCCAGTGCAAGTTAATACTTAGACTTTATAACAATGTAAGTAACAGACTATAAGAATAATGTCTTACAAATATGGCCACTATTCTTTACTCAGTGTGTGTTTCACACATTTATGTGCAACTAATTTATCATGTTTACATACCCTAGTTAAATATGTGTGTTAAATATATATTGTAAAATTAACAACCCATGGTAAACTTAAAATGCATATAAAATGAAACTAGCACTGCAACATGATTACTGGGTGATATCACAGCAGTATTTAATCTGAATGTGCTCTGAAAGCTGGAAAAGAATTAACAAAGTCACAAGCACAGTGACAGCATTTAATATCAAGAAATTATGTATATGACACACTTGTAAATGTCCCTTAATGAATGCATCACAGTCACTCCTACATTAGTTCTATACTTACATATGTATTTGCACAGTTAAAACAATACAATGATGATCGTGACTATAGTATGTAACATCTCAAACATGAAGTAAATCTCGGCATGGCCTATAACACATCAATAACAGGAAATGGTACATAATGCTGTTTTAAACAAATCACACAGTGCAGTTACATAGTATTGCAAGAAAAGTGGACCTCAAGAAATACATGCCAATAAAGATCTAACAAAAGCATTAAAAACATTGAGTCAGCAGACACTTCCTTAATAACAGAATAATCAAACTATGCATAATGCAGTGAGAACCACTGACATACATTCAAGTTTACTACTACTGCTATGCAAATAGTACCAATTAAAGCAACTTATATGTAAAACAAGCAATTCTAAATCAATATGCAAGGTGAAAACAGATGTTAGCCATTTAGGTTGTATCAACACACAGTATATAAGCTCATTGTAAAAACCAACACCTGTTAACAACAACTAACACACTGCACTCCACTTAAAATTATGTAAACATTAATCTTAATCACAAATGCCTACATATTACACATGCTTTACAGATGTATTCTGGGAAGTCTGACATAACATTATCATCTCTAAATATCATAAAACTACATATCTAAACCTGAAGATTAAATGTTAATACTATTTCTGGAGACATAATGGTGAAAGTTCATAACACATTCCTCTCTCTCTCTCCCCCTCTGCTGCTCCTCAAGCCTTTATATACACTCTATTCGCAATGCTCTATTCATGGCATGATCTTCAGCAGCTGAAAACAAAAAGATGATGTTTTACACCAACAGAAGGATTGCTTAAGCTCAGTACATAATGACTGCTATGTACAACAAAAGAACAATTATTAGTATGTTACCAAGCATTTCCATGCAATACAATGTCACATTTTTACAAATACAGTTATTGATATTTCACTCTCTGTAGTGCGCACACGTGAGGATTACTGCAGATGAAGAGGAGTTACCTAGATTCAAACCAACAACTGTCATCTATGATCACACTACAAACCAGAACTCTATGTGCATGTTATGTCAGACTTCCCAAAATACATCTGTAAAGCAAGTGTAATATGTAGGCATTTGTGATTAAGATTAATGTTTACATCATTTTAAGTGGAGCGCAGTGTTAGTTGTTGTTAACAGGTGTTGGTTTTTACAATGAGCTTATATACTGTATGTTGATACAACCTAAATGGCTAACATCTGTTTTCACCTTGCATATTGATTTAGAATTGCTTGTTTTACATATAAGTTGCTTTAATTGGTACTATTTGCATAGCAGTAGTAGTAAACTTGAATGTATGTCAGTGGTTCTCACTGCATTATGCATAGTTTGATTATTCTGTTATTAAGGAAGTGTCTGCTGACTCAATGTTTTTAATGCTTTTGTTAGATCTTTATTGGCATGTACTTCTTGAGGTCCACTTTTCTTGCAATACTATGTAACTGCACTGTGCGAGTTGTTTAAAACAGCATTATGTACCATTTCCTGTTATTGATGTGTTATAGGCCATGCCGAGATTTACTTCATGTTTGAGATGTTACATACTATAGTCATGATCATCATTGTATTGTTTTAACTGTGCAAATAGACAGCACAAGGAACAAGAAACTAAGGGTAATGCTGCTTAACGCCAGAATACTTAACCTCAAGATGCACGCACTCGAAGCTCTCCTCAGTATGGAGAACATCGATATCTGTGCAGTGACAGAAACCTGGTTCAAGGCTACAGAGAGCACCCCAGCACTACCAGGCTATACCTCATATCATGCTTTTTGGTCCCAAAACCCAGACCGAACCACAAAAAGATGGGGAGTTTCCATATTTATCAAGGATATCCACACCTCCAGGTTAGTGGCATTGCACAAAGTATCGGAGACCATCCATGTGCAACTAACAGTGGGCAAGACTGATTTTCAGTTTATAGCATCCTACAGACCACCCTCTCAAAGTCAGGAATCCCACTCGGCTTTCCTGAAAACATTGGAGAACATGAAGATCTCTCCGAACACCATTATATTGGGCGACTTCAACTACCCAAACATTGACTGGGAGCACTACTCAAGCCCCAGCACCTTAGCCCAAAGGTTCCTGGAAATTATAAACTCAAATGCTATGGAACAACTAGTCACCACTCCCACGAGAGGGGACAAATACTAGACCTGATCATTACCAACATGGGGACTCTATGCTCTACACCAGAAGTATATCCCTCATTGGTAAGATCAGACCATAAATTAATTTCACTGGATGTCCACATCCCGACCCCACCCCCAGCCCAGAAAACCACAGTGAAAAACTTCTCAAAAGCGAACTTCTCACTTCTCAAAACTGAAGTGGAATCCTTCAAGGCCCCAGGGCCAGTGGAAACTACAGCCCAAACTGCAGAATCCTATATAAATGCATTCTACGGACATCTCCAGGAATGCATGGATCATGCTATCCCAAACAAAACCAAAACCCAATCATCCAAAGGCAGGCATCCAGTCTGGTGGACCCCTCCCATAAATAAACTATACAACAGAAGGAGGAAGCTACTACATGATAGAGCAAAATCCCTAATAGGGAAGGCATCTCTGATCAGTACTAGCAAAAAAATACGATCCCTCATAAAATCCTCCAAGGCCAGCTTTAAGAGAAAAATTGCACAGGACACCAAAGACAATCATAAGGCTTTTTTCAGTTATGTTAGGAACCTGGGATGCAACTCCCAGACTTGTTCTGAGTTGATTCTAAACGACAAAAAATACACTGAACCCACAGACATCGCCAATATCCTGGCAGGCAGGTTCAGTGCAAACTTCTCCACCCCCTCCCCCCCAAAAGAGCAAGTATCTATCTCGGCAGAGGGCTGCCTCCCAAACATCTCTGATGCTCAGGTGAAGGCTGCCCTCTCCAAAGCAAAAAACACTGCTTCCCTGGGACCAGATGGCGTCCCAGGTTGCGTCCTACATGAACTCCAAGAGGAACTAATCCCTCAAATAAAACAGCTATACAATCTCAGCCTCACTACAGGATATGTGCCCACAGAATGGCGTACAGCAACAGTGGTCCCACTCCACAAAGGTGGAGCCTCTACGGACCCTGGAAACTATCGCCCCATAAGTCTTACTAGCTTAGTCTGCAAGGCTATGAAGAGGATCATCATGGAGCTCATAAACAAAGACATTGGGGACCTACAGACACTAGATCCTACCCAGTTCGGCTTTGTCAAGGGCAGATTCTGCCTTTTGAACCTGGTTGACTTCTTCGAAACAGTTACCAAAGCCATAGATGAAGAGAAGATAGTCCACACAGCCTATCTGGACCTTGCAAAGGCATTTGACACAATACCCCACTCGGGCATCATAGATAAGCTATCCAGCTTAAATATAAACCCCTATGTCACAAGATGGGTCGCAAACTGGCTCAAAGACAGAACCTACAGAGTGAGAGTTGCTGGAGCCATGTCAGACTCGAAACCGGTCACAAGTGGTGTCCCACAGGGTTCTGTCCTGGGACTACTCTTGTTCGGTATATACTTTTCCGAGATACAGGCAAATGTGGGAGGATTATGGCTCACCAAGTTCGCAGACGACTGCAAACTGGGTGCCATAATTGACTCTCCAGCTGACACAAACATCCTTCAAAAAGGTCTCACAGAGACAGATAACTGGTGCCAGTGCCATGGTTTAAAGCTAAATGCCAAAATATGTATAGTCATACCCTTTGGCAAAAACAATGTGCCCACAAATTACCACATAGGCGGAAACCCATTACGTACAGAGAAAGTTATTAGGGACCTGGGGACCCAAGTTGATAGCAATCTCTTCTTTGAAAACCACATTGCCAAAGTGGTTAGAAAGACCTTCTACATAGCCCACCTCATCATGAAGGGTTTCACATCTAGATCAAGAGAGGTAATCGTGCCCCTTTATTCATCCCTCATCAGGCCCATCATAGAATACAATGCCCCTTTTGGGATGTACCTTACCCGACACCTGCAGCAATTAGAAAGACCCCAAAAGTATCTCACCAAGAGGATCAAGGGTCTCAAACAGATGCCATATGCTGCTCGGTTAAAAAAACTCCAGCTCTACTCAGTTGCATACCACCTACTTCGAGGCGATCTATGCCTGACATATAAAGCTATGTGAAATCCAGAATTAATGGACATGCTCCACCTCAGTAAATCTAAATCCCTTAGAGCCACACACTTGAGGGACTTGAACCTCAGCACAGAAATAAATAGAACTTGCTGGAGGGACAGGTTCATAACCCAGAGGCTCCCTTCGCTCTGGAATAGAATTCCAGTTCATGTGAGGCAGAGCACCTCACTGAATCTCTTCAAGACGAATCTCGATAGGTGGATGGGGGATCGTAGGTTTGTCCCAGGGATTACTCCCGTGTCACTATTAGACAGAGGCACAGTAAACTAAACCTTAAAAAGGGCACAGTATACTCAAATCAAGGGGTGGCGTAAGCCATACAGAATCGGGCTAGGCTTATAATTGCCCCAGGGCAGATAGCCTAGTATGAACCTATTAACCTATGAACCTATGTGCAATCGTTGCTATGTTTGTATGAATTGATGGAAGTTAAACAACTAACTGACAGTTATGAATATGCAGGGAAACATTACACACGCTAACAGGAGTACCAATCTAAGGTGACATTGTATTTGTGTATAGACATGCCAAGCCATGTGGACAAGGACCTAACAATATACACAGTTATTGTATGCTGAACATATTACGAGTTACATCATCATTATCAAAAAAAAAATGTGTACACATGTAAATGATGATTGACACCTCAATGTTGAAATGTTTCCATATGTACACATGCTTGCATACAATGTAATACATGCATATCTGTACATATGTCGAATTTCAGTATTTCGAGACTGAATAGTCAAAAGTGCTGTTATGCAAAACTGCACTATCTCGAATTTGGAAATGTTGAATCCGGTGTCATGGTGTTGCGTTCGTGATGTGCAGTGCGGTTTGTGGATTTCGCTGGGGATTCAGGTAAGTGGTGTTTATGTAAGGGTATTGAGTAGGGATTTTACTATGTGTGAGTGTGAGTAGTGGTGTTTTTTGTGTGTTTGTGTGTTTAGTGTGACCTCGGAGTCAGTATATAGACATGGGGGGGTGAGGGGCTTGCCCCCCTTATTATAGGTAGGGTATGTGTGTTTGTATGTTATGTTGTGTTTGTGTGTGTTGTTTTGTTTGTTGTAGTGTAGTTAGGTAGGTGTATGTGTGTTTGTGTGGTGGTGTGTGTGTGTGTGTGTGTGTGTGTGTGTGTGTGTGTGTGTGTGTGTGTGTGTGTGTGTGTGTGTGTGTGTGTGTGTATGTGGTGTGTGTGTGTGTGTCTGATCGCGATTTTGGTTTTCACGGTTGTGGGTTTTTGGGTATGAGGAATTTCGACTATACAGTCTTGAAATACTGAAATTCACCATTTCAGTATTTTGAGATTGTCTAGTGAATCCATATAAATATATATATATATATATATATATATATATATATATATATATATATATATATATATACATATATAAAGAGAGAGAGAGGGAGATCAATACATATACCTATACGTGTAGGTGCGCATGTGTTTTTCATTTTGTCTAGACATGTACATACATATATTAGCCAAATGCGAAATTGTGTACTTATATTACATGACAAGTAAAAGAAAATTACAATTGCTGCCATGCATGCTACATAGGCTGCAATACACATGTAACATCACATTGCACATAATATATCCAAAATGTGTTGTGCAATATGAACCAGTGACATCCAAAACATAAATGACTAATAGAGTGTAACAAAAGTATTACAATTCATTACACATTTCCTGCAATTCAGGCATCCCTGTGTAATAAACTTAAATTTGGCCAGTGATGTACATAATGTCTGGGGTGGGATTTGAACAATTAAAGTGTGAAATCCTGACTGCATGTCATCACATTACTTATAGCAATACCCCTCAGGTATACCATATCAGAATTCCAAGTGTCATAGTTTGCAAGAAAACGTTGTACTTCAAACACATAAATAACCATTAAAGGAATTACTATACAGTTGTGTTATTCAAAAATATAAATTAAATTATGTTGGAGGGCAATCAATTAAAAGAAGTAATAGATTCTAACAGATTGTTGTGTAATTTAAACACTAGAGGTTACACATGTATGTATTTCCTAGCATTCAGACATACAACATTTTCAACAGAAGTATACTGTATGATGTTTCTAGAAACTTTGCGAAAAATGGAGATATGTGTAGTCATCCACAACCTAAGTGTCATAGGCATCAATGTGCCGTATCCATACCAGATGTGTAAAATCTCTAATGTATAACTTACAAAACAACTGTAGATCTCTCATATGTGTTGTGTAGTAGTAAATGTATAACTGCCAAGAGATCATTCAAAATAGGTATAGTGAGATTTGAACCCACAGATAAGCAAACAACATTGACACTATCCTCATGCTTAACCATTTCAAATAATGGATATGTTTCTTTTAACATTGTCAAAATCTATGGAATAAGTATGGAATGAGCATTTGTCCATGTTATAAAACTACCATGTGTCAGCACACTGAGTTTAACTTTCATAGTTTGCAAAAAAGAATCGTATGTACTTTAGAAAAATAAATAGCTATGAAATTAATTATTGCACTCAAAGCAAGAGGTTCTCCCATTTGATTCTCGGCTGCAGCACCTTCTTTGGGGAGTCTGCATGTCCTCTCCATGATCGAGTTATGTTTAAAGACATGCAGGTAGGTGCGTGCATGAATGGGTGATCCTTCTTTGAAGGTTGGGTGGTGGGCTGGCAACTCGGCACCGTAAAAATCCACTGCCAATCATTAGCGGACTGGAGTTCCACTATGGCGACCCCTAACTGGGAAAAGCCAAAAGACTTAATATAAACAACTGTGGGATTCAAACCTACACATGTAAATTAGGTATCAGGGCAGTTTCCACATTCTGTGCTAACCCTACTGCCATAAGACAGTATAAGGTTTATAGATTCACACTTCTAGTACTGGCAGTGTGTATACAAGTCTCACATCCATTTCAGCCATGATGACCTATATTGGTTTTAGATTCATTAGACTGATGAAAGCAGACATAGATTATAAAAGATTGTTGAGAATTTTAAACTTTAATGTTTACTAATGTCTGTATTTTTCAACATTCACACATACATAAGTATACTGTAAGAGGTTTCAAGAAGCTTTGTGGATAATGGAGAAATGCAAAGTCATCCTTGGCTTAAGCACTAAAGGCATCAATGCACCATGACTATGCTAGATGTGTAAAAATCTCTATGGTATAAATTAACAAACGAATATAGATCTTCCAAATGTGATGTTCAATATTACGTGAAATACTGACAATAATGTTTAAAAAAGTAAGCTCTATAGAGATTTGAACCATCACATAAGCAAACAACAGTCACTTTGCCATAGTGCTTAACCAGATTTGCTAAGGGATGTCACAGGTCACAGGATATTTTCAAAGCAGATATTGTGGAATAGCAGTATACGTAGTATGTTTGAACCCTGTATTAATATACAATATAACCAAAAGTCATCCATAATATTTACACTTGCTATGCATATTTGTGGATAACCTCAGAATGTTTTGGTATACAATTGTTAACTTAATGAGCAGATGAAAATTTACTCTATGTAAACTACTATTATTAATGCAAATCTGCATGGAATACACCTGACACATGATGCATCACATAAACATATATACTTAATACAGATTCATGTGGTAATGTATGTCAAGGTGTGGAGTATGTAACCTACTGTAGGCATTGGGTGGCTGGTGTTAGACCTCTGTGACCCTCTGTAGAAGATCCTCTGTACTCCTCTGATATAAGTCATCATAGTGGTCATGGACATGCATGCCAGTCTGATAAATCCCAGTACATCCAAGATGCTCCCTCACAATTCGGTTACATATGTCAATCATCACAAAGTTCCTAGAACATGATTGCATCCTCTGCTCTTGTCCAGCATAGACAGGAGCATCTGCCATTTCTTTATCTGTCCACTTCAGTGACCAGACTCACCAAAGCTTCCTGTCTGTCATGATCTTCACTAACGTAGCAGTACATTTCAGGGAAACACCTTCCAAAAAAATCCACTCAGTTTCCAGGTAACAACAGTAATATAATGTTACATTTTAAAGTTGGCACAAAGAGGATGGTGATTGGCTGTTGGAAGGCATCAGGCACATGTTACAGACATTCCCATTTATTAATACCTATTGGGCATTCACAATGAGCACTGTACACTTATGTTGAGCTATTAGTTAGTGAACCAAGATTCAAGACATTACATGGACATTCATCAATGGGATTCCAAAACATTGAATGCTAATGAACTTCATTCATTATGTATGACATAAATGCTACTTCAAAGCTCCGTACTTAGTTAACTTTACTCGGGGATATAGCTGAATCACAGCAAGTTTCCAAAGGTAAGTTGCCACCTGCTTGCATAGACGTGGTGGGATACAGTGCTATTTTTGCATATCTATGTTCAATTTACAATGTGTAAACCAACTGAAACATGATTTCATGTGTATGTTGTTTGAAATTGTCTGCATTGCAATCTGTCAGTTACATGAAGAATATACATGCATATACATGTCCATCAATCAAATCAGTGGGGAGGTTTCCCCATATGCAGTTTTATGGCTACAAACAAACAAGTCTCAGTGATGTACAAATATAGACATAAACAGCATATATTCATAGTTAGTACAGAATAACCTATAAAGTCTGAAGCATGTATGCAGAGAACAATGATTTACAGTGTTATCCACAAGTTGTATGTTCAATGACTGATTTATGAATATTCTGTGATGCAGAATCATATAGTTGTAATAACATTCAATGGAATATAGGCAATATTAAGATGGCTTAGCATTTATGTTATTTGTTGTGGTGATATGTAGTTGGGACAGCATAACAGGTCATTTTCAAATACCATTGTTTACTGTCTTATTTCTGTATAAAAGTTAGTAGTTCTGTTGTGCACCCCATTATGACGCTCACATTTGTGATGCTGTCTGTCACTGATTGCAGTAATATCTGAGATGCATCCCCCATTATTGAGGTAGAATTGTTAGTTGCGTTTGGATGTACATGTAACTGTGGCAACATCATTGTTGTAGTACTGGAGTTGTGGAACACTGGTTATGTGTTTGGCCCTTAGTTATCATAATAGCTATGAACATAGGCTCAAATCCCATCTATAACCTGCTCAAGCTTGTTGAATAGCTTGATAGCCGTCTACATGTATGTTGATGATTTTAGAGTATATGGATCAGCTCTTAAGGCATGCTATTAATGTCCAAACTGATTATCTGTACATGACATGGATTGTTTTGCATTGCTATGCACTACAAATGAAAGGTGAGCCATTAATTTGACATTGGCATTTAACATTGTCATGTCAGTATGTGAAGCACTGTAGAAACTCTGAAATATGCATATCACCCTGTCTTTCAGATGTTGAACCACAACAACAGAGACAATTTCTCACCTAAAGAAAGTGAGAGTATAATACCAGCATGTGCCAGCATGGTCGCAACCTGCTTGGACAGATGGCCAATACTGTGTAAAGGAATCAAGAGTGAAAAGATCTGCAGTGCATATTAAATGCCATGGTGGTCACCATGCCTCTTAACTGCTCAGATTTTCACAGAATGTCCAGATTTGACCTCATATATTTGATCTGTGCCTTATAAAATGTGTGAATTTCTGTAAAAGCACTGAGGATTTAAGTAACTTAATGGCAAACATTTGAGTTTTAAACTTAATATCCTCCAGAAAATCCATGCTAGCACAAAAGTAGTTATTTGAACAATGTACTAAGATTCTTTTTTTTCAATAATCATTTTTTATTATTTTTCACAACCATATTGCAAATTCACACATTATATACAATATATACAAAATGCTTCCATTGGTTAATTTCACATATATATCAACCTCATGTATTGATCAAAGGTACAGCACTCACAATCAAAAGGAAAATAATAAAAAAAAAAAAAAAAAAAATCCAACATTAACAAATCCAAGCCAACAATCTGTCTTTTCTGTACATTTTCTATCTAATCTAAGGTTGATTTAGACTATATTCTGGTTCCCGAGAAAAAGTGGGTAGTAACCTCTTAAGCCAAAATAATATTAAAAATTTGCTCCCAGATTTTTATGTTGATGATATTTTTCTTGTGATCACTAATTAACAGTTTATGCGCTAAGATGTGTTTTATTGCCAACAATCTGAAATTTTCCCACGATGTCTGGGCTGGGTTCAACCAATTTGTGGCTATATATAATTTCATTAATAGGCAAATATTCATAATTACAATCATTTTTGATTTATTTAGATTCTCCGGGGGAATATGAAGAATCATAAACTCCCAAGAGAGTGTTGAATTTTGGTAACCCATTTTTTGTAACTGCAATTTTAATGAATTCCACAATTTATAAATGCACTTACAACTCCAGAACATGTGAAGCAAATAAGATGAATACTTAAAATTCCCCCATTATTTTGTTAAATGTTAAACATTGTATTGCTACTTAATGCCTTTTAACAATCCTGTAACATTGCTGTTTAATGCTATTGTATAATGATACTTGTATAATATGTTGGAGCTTTTCTCCCCTGGCTCCACTGAAAAAGGACTCTTCAGCTCAGTCAGACAAACCAGGTCAACAAATATAAAATAAATAAATAAATAAATACATGCATTTTGGCTTTGTCCAGATTTCTTGTGCTAAGAGGTTGAGAAGTATGGTTGTCACAATAGATCTAGGGACGCCTGTTCTACGCAGCCAACAGACAGTTTCACTATTAGAGGGCAAGGAATTCCACTGGAGGTGGGCCACTATTGGTTTCCCTGGATGATATAAAGAAGTTTCTGGCATTCCATCATGTCACCTGACAGGATCGTCGGATACCCAGGGAGATATTGCTGTAGATTTTCCAGCACACACAGATATATCCAGTGTTCACAAACAGTATAACATACACCAATTCTCAATGAAGGACATTATTGCACAATTCTTAACATATTCTTATATTTGTGTTACTTCTGCAGAACTACACCATGAATGTGGCAGCACACCTGATACGGATGCATGACATAAGTGTTATATCATCTTGTCTTACCAACACAGTACATATATAACACTGTCAACAACATCTGTGATGTGTTTTCACTCGCACAAGACCATCAACATCGGAACATCAGTAACGCATGTCACTTAAGTGTCTCAATATCCTGTTACAGAGATCCATAGTTCTCGTGTGCCTCTGCCTCTGGTTATTACTATGGATTATACTCATGTTGCTGTTTGTGTGCCTTTTTAACTTATAAGATACATCATCACAAGACAGGGGGCAGTATGTATGTGATACAGGCAGACCTGGTAAGGTTGTTCATACTGTTGCTGTTGTGCAGCACTGTTTAGCACACCTGTGATCCATGATATTAATGTTGTTTTCTTCTTTAAACAGGGATATCTGCATGATGCATGCACCATTTGTCATGTAAGTGTCTCCATATCTGTTAATTTGCTCCATAGTTGCATGCCTCTGCCTCCTGTTAGGACTGTAGAATATACTCATATGGTTGGTTGTTTGCCATTTTGTACTACAGGATCTGCTTTACATCAGATGATACACTCTTCATCCAGTGAGGATGTACCTGGTAAGGCAGTCCATATGTTTGCTACTTTTCATTATTGATAATTACATATGTGCTCTTCATGACTAATATGGTCTCAGCTGTACAGAACACCTGCAATAAAAATATCATCGCTTATCCAGTATGTGTATATCTTATTTGCTGTGTGTTATACCTCAAGTTTAATGTTGTATGTGCTTACTACTGAATGGTGTGTGTTTATTATTTACATGGCAATGTCATTTCAACCCTCACCAACAGTGGTAGAGTCAGATTAGGACATGTCAGATATGTTTTAGTAGTTCTGATGACATTATCTGTCATACACAAGTGATTTTGAAGACTGATAATGAACAAAAGACTGTTAAAAAACAAAAAAGCAGGCTTTGTTGACACAAAAATTCACTGTTTATTGACAATAATAGAAAGCGCTTTCATCGGATATAATATTACAACTTCTTCAGACAAAACATCACTAACACATCCTAACTTTATACCCTACTCATTAATGACATAAATCAATTAAGACCCTTAATTAATATTTATTATTAAATCACTTCCATTCCTATTATACACTAAAAGTGTGGAATGTTAACATAATACTCATCCATTGCAAAAATATACCATTTGAATAACATATCATTCTTGAAAGGATAAAAAATTCTCCATAGTACATATTTAATGTTTAAAACTCTTTAAACATTAAAAACCTGAATCATTTTAAAACTGAACATCACTAAAACACGTTTACTACTTAAAATTCAATGCGAGTGGAATTTGGTAACAACTCTGGACAATATTTACTAAAGACAACCCTAAACCCAAATAAACAAAAGATTTATCTACATTAATGACTGAACTCTGGTTTCGTTAAAATCATTACATACATTAAAAACCAAAACAACCTTACTATCATAAAAATATGTTTTTAAGCATTGAACTAAAGATCGGCCACTGTCTAGTAAGTGCTTTTATTTTAAGCAAACATTTAATGGATAAGAAATCATTAAGACCTGGTAGAATATGTGCTGATGTATGGACTTGCAACATCAACTCACACTCCTCAAGTTTCAACTCTATTGGAAGCTTATTATATTGGAAAAACTGAGAGAAAAATTAGACAAAGGATATATGAGCACCAATACAGCATTATTAAGAACATTATCACTAATGCTTTAGCAAGACACATCCTGGAGTATCTTTCTCATAACTTCTGTTTCATAGTTTTACAAGTTGAACGAGGTATGAGAGGGGGGCCATGGGAGTTGAAACTTGAGGAGTGTGAGTTGATGTGGCAAGTCCGTATATCAGCACACATCCTACCAGGTCTTAATGATTTCTTATCCATTAAATGTTTGCTTAAATTAAAAGCACTTACTAGATAGTGGCCTATCTTTAGTGCAATGCTGAAAAACATATTTTTATGATAGTAAGGTTGTTTTGGTTTTTAATGTATGTAATGATTTTAACGAAACCAGAGTAAAGTCATTAATGTAGATAAATCTTTCGTTTGTTTGGGTTTAGGGTTGTCTTTAATAAATATTGTCCAGAGTTGTTACCAAATTCCACTCACGTTGAAATTTAAGTAGTAAACATGTTTTAGTGATGTTCAGTTTTAAAATGATTCAGGTTTTTAATGCTTAAAGAGTTTTAAACATTAAATATGTACTATGGAGAATTTTTTATCCTTTCAAGCATAATATGTTATTCAAATGGTATATTTTTGTAATTGATGAGTATTATGTTAACATTCCACACTTTTAGTGTATAATAGGAATGGAAGTGATTTAATAATAAGTACTAATTAAGGGTCTTAATTGATTTATGTCATTAATGAGTAGGGTATAAAGTTAGGATGTGTTAGTTACGTTTTGTCTGAAGAAGTTGGAATATTATATCTGACGAAAGCGCTTACCATTGTTGTCGAATACACAAGTGATTTACAACTGGAATTCCATATTTCTATTAAATAAGGTCCCTGAATCACCCACAAGCATGATGTAAGTCCAGATAACCATTAACATTGTTGTTATATAGTTGTCCAAATGTCTGTAGTATGCTGCATCATTTGACTTCTGTGACTGTATATGACATGAGTCATCTGTCTCTTTTTGCAGTACATCCACTACCTACATCCCCAGTAGCCATCCAGTGATCCTGAGGTGGGATGTGATATGCCTCGTTCTGATAGTATGGCCAATTGCAGACATGTCACTACACTGGGTTTATTGTCAGGCCCAGATCGGGATAGACACATGGTCCATGTTGTAGCCTCTGATAGTGATGATAATGTGTCTAGCAATTCTGATGATGTGGGGACATCTAATGATGGACATAATGATGACCATGACCCACTGTCTGAAATAGAGTCTGATAATAATGGAGAATATTCCCCAAGATGGACCAAAACTGTCCATCAGATTACAAGTGGGAGTGTAACTGATGTGCACAGATACATGTCAGAGGGTATCCACCAGCTATTACAGGTATGTGAACACTGACAGTGTTATCATGGCTCTGATATGCATGCACCTGCCCAGGCCATTGGTTATGCGATACACCAGGTGTTTGTGTTACATGAAGGTCAGGAGCACAGTCACAGAGAGGTCATGGCAGCACTGGCTGTACAGCATGACAGTGTGGTGCTAGAGCAGTGCCATAGTATGCACCAGGTGCTACATGCCCTAAATGTACTGAGCAGATTACCTCCAATTGGGAGAGGCAGAACCCCTTAGATTAGACCCACACATGGCCTTCTCACATTAGTATCTATGTTGCAATGTGCACACACATCTATTGTTGTTCAATCAACTGTGAGCCCAACAGTCAGGTCTAGACAAATGCATCGCACTGCTGCTCTTACCCATACTGTGTCCCACAATGTTAGTGGCAAATGACAGTTGCTGGAGCCATGAACAGTTCTGTTAAAACACAGTCTTTAATAATGTAGAATCCAGGTAGAAAACAATAAAACAGAAGTGTTAAAAACACTTTCTCCTCTAGGCTTCTTCAGGTGAATAGTGAATGCAGCATAATATGTCTTTTAAGTAAGTAAACTTAATCACATGAATAAAATCACATGACAATCAAGTCACATAATGTATACAGGTATAGAAAAATCACATGAACACGGTCACATGATACTTAGGTCACATGTTATAAAAAAGTAAGAAAATCACATAATACAACAGAAATAAAAATACAATAAACTACAATAAATGTAACTATTTGGAGCTGATAAAAAACAATAATTATTAATGTACTTTCATTTGAGGTTCACTTAAGTAGAGCTTTATGCTAACAAACCCATTCAAGCCAGGAGGGCTATGTGCTTTGAAACACAGTATCCATTTCAATTCCTCTATTTTAGTTTGCTGTTTAATGTCACCTTCTCTTATTAACTTAAAAACTACTTGCAAGATAATACATTTCAAACTATGTGTGAGGTCAGTTTCAAGAATATGTTTACTAAGTGCGTTAGTTTGAATATGTCTCCTGATATCAGACAGGTGGTTACATATTCTTTCCTTTAATTTTTGATTGGATCTACCCACACAATATGATGGACATTGAAAACATTTGGGTAAATATACAATATTAGAGGACATTTGACTAAATATACAATATTAGAGGTTTTACAATTCCAATAGGATCTGAGAAAAAAATCCTTGCCACTAACAGGGTGTCTGTGTATGTATACTTGCAGTAAATGCAATTATTACATTTATATGTGCCACACCTCTTTTACTCTGGAATATATCCACAGTCTTTGGCTGTTCTTTATAATATAGCTTATTCTTCAAATGATTACTCTTTCTGTAAATAAATAATGGTCTGTCCTTCAATACTGTATCTAGTTCTGGAACGTCTTTAAGTATGGACCAGTATTTCTTAATAATATATTGTACTACAGAGGTGTTCCTATTGCATGTCAGATTGCATCTAAAAGTATTACTACTCTGAGTTCCATCTTTCACTAAATGTGAATGTGCCTGAAAAGTTGGCTAGAACTCAGTATCCATTTGGGCTATGACCTCATTTTTAATAGTTTCTAGGTTTCTGGTATTATAACCCCTTTCCTTAAAGTCATGTTCAATATTTTTAGTTGTTCAGTCATGTTAAGATTATCAGTATTTAAGTGTGCTACCATTGACATTTGGTTTTCAACAATGTTATTAAAAACAAATTGGGGGGTGCATACTTGTTCTATGTAGGTATGTGTTGCATTTAATCTTTTTTTGTATAGTGTTGTGTCTATTTTACCATGATCATCCTTGACTATTTTAATGTCCAAAAAGTGTATCTCTTTATTGGATTTCTCACTTTTAAATTTTAAGAAGTTGGCGCTTTTTGAAATGTTTTCTAAGAACAAAATAAAGTCAGAGTCAGCCCCTTTCCATATAAAAAAGGCATCCTCTGGGATTCAATAAACTGAAATCTCCATGCAGGAACAGTGTAGCCATTCCTGTATGAAATATGGCTACCGAACAATCCAGTAAACTACTGTTCTGATGTGCACAAGCCTGCCTACACTATTCCTGCACAGACACCAGTGCCTAATGCTAACTACTTCATTTGCTGGTGAAAACCATGCAAATGAGGTGAATTAGTGATTCAGAAATCAGGCAGGCATCCGTGCAAGAATAGTGTTAGTTGCAGAAATGTATTCGGCTACTAGCCGAATACATTTTTGAAAAAAATAAAACAAAGGTATGACAGCTCAAATAAAAGCATGTATTATAATCTTTAGGCATGCCAATTGGAAAAGTGTTTCATTTTTCCAAAAATATATATATTTTTTTGCCAATCTCAGCTGTTTGAGCATAGGGCAGCTGCTCACAAACAGGATTGTGATGAAAATAAAAAAAAATGTGAAAACACAATTTTAAGGAAAATCTGCATTTTGCCATTATAGTCTATGGTATGCAGAAACAAAACAATACCAGGGAACAGTGGTTGCTAAGGGAAAAGGCTTTGATGTAGTGCAGTAACTAGGGACTAAGGCAGCTGAGTTTGCAAATGAGGGGAAATTTACTGAATCACAAAAATATTCTAAGAGCCAAACTGCACCTAACCGTGTAGGTGCTATAACACGATCGTGGAAGCAGGAGGAGCAGCAGACATGAAAAGGGTGTGTGTCATGCATGGTGTAAGCACACTGGAGTTCCATGGCCCCCAGATAAGCTTAGCTTAGTCTGTTAACAGCTAAGCAAGGGAGTATGTCTGAGGCTGTATTGACTTATTTCATGAAATGAAGAGCGTGTTCGCGTCCAGGGAAGGGCATTTCTCAGTGTTTACATTAGCTAAATGGGTTTGCATGGCACACACTGGGTGTAAAACAAACAAAAAAAAATGGAAATAGCAGGAATGTTTACATTTGGCCACCAGGTTTGCACGGTGTGCCTCGGGGCTTAAAAGAGTAGGAAATGGGAATGGAAAAAAGTTAGAAAAAAGGGAAATAGCAGAATAAAAGCAATCAAGTACAAATTATATAGCTAGCAAGTGGAAAGCATCATAGTCAGCTAATCATACAGGCAGCATTTGCAACACAACAGTATTAACTATGGAAACAAAACACATTACGTCTGTCTTTTCTTACAAACTCTGCACCATTGGTAAACACATGCGGGGAAATGTTAACTGGAAAAATGTTAGGGGCTGCCACTGCTTTGATCCATCAGTATGTGCTATGTGCTAGAGGCTGAGGGCAATGAGGAGGATAATGCTGACAACTGCCACAGACCAAGGAGGAGGAGACGAGTGTTCAGACCCCAGGAAACTTACCAGGGGCTGCATGACCTGGAGATAGAGCACTGCAAGGTGGACAGAGACATACTGCAGCAAATCAAGTTGTGCTGGCCTCAACTCAGACCCAGAGCCAACAGAAGGGAACCCATCCCAGTGGATAACAAAGTATGTGTAGCCTTAAGAATACTAGCTACAGGTACTTTCCAAAGCCCTACTGAGGACATCACGGGGGTCTCACAGGCATCTGCATCCATGGTACTCCACCAGTGCCTGGATGCCATGCTACCACATGTTGGTGAGCACATTTACTTACCCAACACCTGTGAGGAGTGGACCAGCAATATGCATCTCTTCCACCATGCAGCAGAATACCCAGAGGTACTGGGTGCAATAGGCTGAATGCACATCCACATCAAATCACCACCTGGTGAACAGGGTAAAGTCTACATAAACTGCAAGGGCTTCCCCTCAATCAACTGCCAGGTCATGTGCAATGCCTAGGGCATTATCATGAATGTGTGTGCTGGCAGCCCTGGAAGCTATCACGACTCCCACAACTGGCATTCATCACAGCTGTACCAAGCATATGCCAGTGGGGGCACCCATATGGCCATTTGGTGGGGGGGATGCTGGCTATGCACTGGAGCCGTGGATGATGACACCCATCAGAAATGCACACACACCCACACAAGAATGCCATGATGAGGCACATGCACAAGCTAGGATCATTACAGAGCATGTGTTTGAGATGCTGAAGTCATGGTTCCGCTGCCTTGACATATCTGGTGGAGCCTTACAGTACTCTCCAGCCACATGTGCACACATGTTCATAGTATGTGCCATGCTACACAATATTATCCTGCAGAAACAGCTGCAGCAGGAACAGCACGGGGAAGGGCCACACAGCCCACCACCATTGCCAAGGTCCCCACAGGCACAGAGGGACTCAGAGGAGGAGGGAGGCCCCTGTGCCTGCTCCTGCAGGCAGATGAAGGCATGCCTAGTATGCTCAGGCCTTGGTAAAGAGGCAACACATAGCACACACACTGACAATGTAGGGACTCCAAGGACTGACACCTTGCACTGACTCACACACACAGTAAAATGGATGACACACACATAACATTACCTGTAACTTACCATGTATAGGCAGTGTACTGTGTGCATCCAACATAGGCGACCCTCAAGTACCATCCTCACAACTGCCACAGGCACAAGGTAAGTCAGTCTTCTTAACAATAAATGAATGGATTATTATGTTTTGGTAGCATATCTATGGTAATGCTGCATGCATGTAAGGGAATGAGGTGACCTACTGGGATAGCAACAGGCAACTGACAGCTATGTGGGACAACAGGAAATGTCTTCCCAATACTGGCCTCCCCACACTATGCAATAGTACCCAAGGTGGCAAATCCCACTGCAGTATATGTGTGGGGCCAACTAACTGGGGGGGTCATAGGTCACAGGCATGTATGTCAGTGTGGGGGTCCCATTTCCACCTCTCAGACCCACACAGCATGTCAGCTGTAGAAAACCAGAGAGAAATATCTGACAAAGGCCCACAAATGGCAGCAATGTTGAATTACCCCCCACAGACTCACACAGTGATAGCATGGCAGATCTTGCAGTTGCAGTAAAGCAATGAAGGCTAAGAAGTCTGAAACTCAAAGGTATGCCATTACAGTCTGACCTGTGGTCTTTACTGATATGCCTCTAGTACCCAAGACAGGGCTCAATAGTATGGTAAATGGAACCAAATTTTAAAGCAAATGTCAGCACAGTCTGTGCAAATGTGTACAGTTGACAGGTGTGCCTCCCATATACCCACAGAAAATCAGTAGCATGTATGTTTGCAGGGAAATAGCAGCATAGCACACATTGGCAGGGCTGAACCAATACACATGAAAACATGTTGCATGTCCCCCCAATATGCAAGGGTCAATGAGCTATGTGTATGTGTGGCTAATACTGTCAGGATCTGGCCAGCACATTCTCCTGGCTATTGTTTTGTAGTGCCCTAGGTACAGTGCTGTCTTTGACAGGGCCATGTGCAGATAACTGCAGTGCTATTATGTATGTCAGTAACACCTACTGCTTTGCCACTGACATACCTGGAAGTCACAGTGCCATGTGGAATATACTACATATATAATGGACTTCTTGAAGGCTGTGTAGCTGAGGTGCTAAGGCTTTTTTGAATATAGTGCTTTTTGGTGCTGTTGCCACTGGTTATTTTCAATAATTCTTTTTTTATGTTTGCTTTTACATATAATGGACATGCCTGCACAGTAGAATGCACTCTGTACCCACACCCATATCTCCCAAACTCTGACAGCAAGACATCTGGACAAGGGCAGAAATAAAAGTGAAGTGAAACAAAGGCATAATGATAGGCATGTGTTGTAAATATCACCCTTACATACTGAGAAAGTTGGTAGGCTGATGTCAGTATCCTTATCAACACCTTTGGCCAGTTTTCAGCCCAGTAAGCTTTGTAGTGCATGCAATAACTGCGTAATACTCTAGTATAAATAATTAGACAGGCAGGGGTTCTACTGTCAGGTCTGTCAAATGAGTGTGTGGGTGTATAAGTGCGCATGTATGTTTGTAGGAAGAAGTATCTTGATAAGTTTCCCACCCAGTGCCCTACTTTATCAGTCCTGCTGATGTCATTCCTGTTTCAGCACCTGTAGCCAGTTATCAGCCCAATAAGCTCTGTAGTATATACAATAGCTGTGTAATACTATAGTACAAATAACTAATTAGGCAGGGGTTCTACTCTCAGATCCGGCAAATGTGTGTGTGGGTGTATAAGGGTGTGTGTAAATATGTATGTTTGTAGGAATAAGATTTTTGATAAGGTTCCAACTTAATACCCTAATTTATCATTCCTGCTGATGTCATTCCCCTTAACAGCACCTTTGGCCAGTTGTCAACCCAGTATGCTCTGCAGCACATGTTATAACTGCATAGCACTATAGTAAAAATAACTAGATAGGCAGGTGTTTTAATCTCATTATTGGCAAGTAAGTGTATGTGTGTGTGTGTGTGTGTGTGTGTGTGTGTGTGTGTGTGTGTGTGTGTGTGTGTGTGTGTGTGTGTTTGTAGGTGAAAATCATATCATGTGTGGGTTATACCATTTTGAGTTGTGCACCACACTGTACACTTCACATCACCCTACTTTACAAGGCCTACTGATGTCATTCCCCTTATCAGTACCTTTGGCCAGTTGTCAGCCCAGTAAGCTCTGTAGCGCATGCCATAACTGCATAACACTATAGTAAAAATAACTAGACAAGCAGGGGTTTTAATCTCAATACTGGCAAGTAAGTGTGTGTGTGTGTGTGTGTGTGTGTGTGTGTGTGTGTGTGTGTGTGTGTGTGTAAGGCAGCAAGCATTATAGTGCAGGTATTAATTTACATATGTTGTCTTCCCCCCACAGGTGGACATGGTGGTTGTGGTCCCTCCCACTCAGAATTTGATGTCAGTGTCTTTGCAGACTCTGACAATGATAATGGTCATAATCAGGCACAGGTGGGGTTGTCAGGGGCTGAATCTGTGCCATTGGTTGGCATCCCACAGTCATTCACAATGTTCATGCACACAGTCACAATGCCCATTCATATCTAATCCACAGCAGCCCCAGATGATGGACAGGTGGCAGGTGGTGGCATGGAACAGGCTAGTGTGGTGACTATGGCAGGTGTGAGAGTAGGTACTGGTAATAGCCAGAGTGCAGGTGAGGTCCCACACAGGTGGATGGACAGGGGTGATCACAGGAAGACTGCTGCTCATCAAGCCACTGTCGTAAGTGCCAAAGCAGGTGTCACCAGATGCATGTTTCAGGCTGTTATGGATGTACAGGCACGTAGTGAATGCAACACCAGACAAATACTGAGGGTGTTGGATGCAACTCTTCCTGATTTATGTGGCAACATAGATGACCTTGTTGAGGCCACATGTCAAAATAGTGAGGTCATGAATAGATGGTGGCGTGAGACCTTGGCAATCCTCGACCATGGCATATCTGTGCTAGAGTGTGTGGTGAGAGATGGACATTGGCCACGTGGATGTAGGTCTGCACTAACATCAGCTGAGAGTCTATGGGGCCGGGGCTATGCACCTTCATATTCCCATAGTTGTAGTGACACCAGCACTCCTGTAGGGGGGTTGCTGTCTACACCACAATGGGGAAGGCCATGGGCATGTGGTCCTGGCCAGTCTGATCAGGGACATGGATCCAGCAGACAGCACTCACCATCAGGAAGCAGTACTGCATCTGGCCTTGGGCTTGGTGGTGCCAGTGAGACATCTGGCAGGACCGGTTCCTGTGTCAGTGGCTGGAGACGGTGAACTGGACACCCTGCCATGTATGTTCCACAGCTGTCCAACATACCCCTGTGTAGGGCAGCCACATGGTGTGACTGTGTGCATACATACACACACACACACACACACACACACACACACACACACACACACTTACATACACACACACACACACACACACACACACACACACACACACACACACACACACACACACACACACACACACACACACACACACACACACACACACACATACATGTCTGCATCACAGGCAGGTCACCTCCAGACACACACAGCACCTCTGCACAGCCCATCTATAGGATACCCCTCCAAACACACACATGATGTCAAATATATGGCCTAGCCTAGGCCTCTGGCAAACACACACCACACCCTGTGCATATCATGATACATGTGCCATACCCCTGTCATCCATACCATCAATGCAGGGACATGCTAATATGGGTCTGGTGCACAGGGTGAATATAGTACAGTGTAGCAATGTAATACTGTGTAAGGTGCTGCCTGCTTGCATTTGTTATGGGTACACATAAAGGTGTATGCACCTTATTAGCCATGGTGCATTATTACTGTTAGTACCACTGACTGAATGTAGCCTGACATGCTGAATTCTGTTTGTGTTCCAGGTGTCTGTGTGTCTGCATTCTGTGGCCCTGCAGACATTACCAACATGGAGTATGGCAAAGTGGAAATACACCGACCATTTCATAGCCAAGGTGCAGCTTTATATGTATGTTAATCAGGTGTGTATGCATGCAATAGTGTGTGAGGGACACTGTTGTCAGACAGTGTGACCTTACATACATACCCCTTGTCACAGACAGGCAGTCTTCAGACATGTCACCTCAGTATTGTATAGTATCACAGGCTCATCCATACAGAGCAGGTTACTGGAATACTGTCAGTAGGTCCCTTACAAGCTTAACCGTTAGATTAACTACAACAGTTTCACCTGTCAGCACCTGTTGCCCCTGCCAGTTTTTTCCCATACACTCAACCCTGATGCAGTTGGTGAGGGTGTGCATGGTACTGTGTATGACAGGTTTGTGGTATGTATTCCTGAGTTCACAGGGTGGAACAGGGAGACAAAATGGTCTATCCTTTGGATGCACACAGTAAAGATTGACATGGGGGATGTGCATACAGTAATACAAACACAGTTGGCAATAGACAGATTAGTAAACCTACATATCCACTTTAATGTACTATAGTGCTACGTATACATGACATGCCCCACATCGATTATATGCATGGGACATAGCCTACTACATCTTACAACTTGTAATGTTGTGAATACCTTCATGGATGGTGAGATAACCCACCAGAAATAGCAACTGTAGTCAACTATTGCTCCTACATGCCTGGACAAGTGATAGAGTAACAGATGTTGTATCAGCATGATGTTTTAGTCAGGTATGATATCTGATGCTGGCATGTGTGTCACTACACTTACTGTGACCTATTTGGCAATGATATCACATACTTGGCCATTGTAAGAGGACGCAGACCACATATAGGTTGCAAAAATCTGGATATTCCATAGACATCTGTGCAGATGACTGGTATGGCCTGTACAATGGTTTAACATGCTGCATGTGAGGAAGATGCCATTAATATGCTATATAAATTAATGCCATCGGGAGGTGGTAAACAGGTGTGGATGGTACACACATCAAAATGGTAACCCACACAGGATATGATTCGCACCCAAACACACAGTTGCCAGCACTGAGATTAGAACCCCTACCTATCTAGTTATTTGTACTATAGTGCTACACAGTTATCAGATGTGCCACAGAGCTTATATGATTTCACCTTGTCCTAAGGTACACATGCACATGCACACGCACACACACACACACACACGCACACACGCACACACGCACACACGCACACACGCACACACACACACACACACACACACACACACAGCTGAGGTGGCAGACAGTCATTACACAGATCTCACAATAGCCAGCTGGTGACATTCACAACACAGTCAGACCACTACATGCACACTTAATGCTCCTACTTATATACACCTCTGTGATATGTGAGTAGTGTTAGAAGGTGATGAGCCTTCAAGTAGCACACACTGCACCCATATACACATAGTTGCTGTTCACCTGTATAGCACAGTGGCAACTCCTACAGAACATACCTCTCAACTGTGCAGAGTGTCACTGAATGTCTACATGTGTGGCTTATATTTCTGATCTGTTCTTCATAAATCCTGTATTTGTCTGACACATTACTGGGATGATCTGAGGACTGGTGTCACTAATTAATGACATATTTTGAGTTTCACTCTTCAAAACCTGCAGTACATGTATGTTACAACATAACAAGTTACACTAACAACCTTCTAAGCTAACAGTAGATATTATAAGTGTAGACACCCCTGTTAACATACCAGGTTTGCCTGATATGTAACATGAGACCACACAAATCATGTGATAACATTTCCCATCTTTAATGTAACCTATAACCTGGCAATCCAATTGAAGAACAAAAACATCAGTTAGGGTAACATATAGAACTTGAAATATGTACAATAGGCTGGTTGCATGACTGCACACACCCTTAAACTAATACTTTGTTAAAGCTTTTTTTGATTTCATAACAGCAGTCAGTCCTCTTGGGAAGGTGTATATCAGCAAGGCACATCTCAACTTACCAATATTTGTATACTCTCCCTTGCAGAAGCCTTCCAACTCTGTCAGATTGTGAGGGGCATCTCTTCTGCACAGCCCTCTTCAGGGCACCCCACAGATTTTATATTGGATGTAGGTGTGGACTGTGGCTGGGCCATTCCAAAATGTTTATTGTCTTCTGGTGAAGGCATTAATTTTTGGATTTGGATGCATGGTCTGGGTCATTTTCATGTAGACAGGTGTAATTCCTCTCCATCTACAGCTTTTTAGCAGACATGAAGATTTTGGGCCAAAGTGGACTGGTATTTAGAACTGTTCCTAATCCTCTCAACCTTGGCTAAAGGCCCATTTCCAGCTTATGAGCAGCAACCCCAAAGTAGACCACTGCCATCACCATGCTTCACTGTGGGGATGGTGTTCTTTTGATCATGCACAGTGCTGTTATTGTGCCAAGCAAACCTTTTGGTATTGTGGCCAAAATGTGCAACCTTGGTGTCATTACACCATAACACATTTCCTCACATGCTTTTGGGAGACCTGATGTATTTTTCTTGAGAAATTCGCCAGACCTGGATGTTGTTCTGTGTGAGAAAAGGCTTCCATCTTCCAACCCTACCAAATAGGCCAGACATGTGGAGAATATGGGAGATTGTTGTCGCATATAGTACACAACCAGTATTTGACAGAGATTCCTGCAACTCCTTCAGTGTTGCTGTAGGTCTCCTGGCAGCCTCCCAGACCAGTTTGGGTCATGTCTTTTCCACACATTTGGAGGGATGTCCAGTTCTTTGCAATGTTACTGTTGCACCATATTTTCATCACCATTTGATGACTGTCTTCACTGTGTTTCATGGTATATGCAATGCTGTGGAAATGTGTGTGTACCCTTCTCTGGGCTGATACATTTCACAAATGAAATCCCTATGCTGCTTTGTAAGTTGTATGCTAACTATGGCTGTTGCTGTAGCAGGCAACTGAGTAAATGTTAGGATAATGCTGGTAGGACAGCTGACCATTATTTGCTGTTAATCAAAGAGTCTCTGTAATTGATGATAGGTGTGTACCCAAGAAGACGTAATGCTGTAACTATATCGAAAGCTGCTTCAACACAGTATTAGCTTCAGCCTGTGCACACATATGCGTCTAGCTTCTTGTACATTTTCTTATGTGTCATAATTGCTCATGAAAGGTTGGAAGGGTTCAGAAATGTTTTATTGTGGTTTCATTCTTGTATATCATGAATAACTGGCATTCTAACAGGTGTGTATACACCATTTATATGCACTGCATAACACTAATTTATAAATTTTATCCCTAGCTTTGGGGCTTTGCCCCCCCCCCAGCTTTGCCAGTCTTTGTCCAAATTTCTTGCAATGACAGGTTGTGAGGTATACTACAGATATGTGACATCTGCTGAAAGTAGGCCCCTGTGATGACCACTGTGATGCAATGCAATTAACCCCACCACAAGTGAACATGCAGATATTGCAATATGGCTGAGAGTGACAGTGTGTGCATGGTCAAATGCATGACCTTAACATGCCTGGGGTACTGGTGAGCCACAACAGGGAAATCCCATACTCACTGGCTTCAGGCTACTGTCCCACATCCAGACCAGAGGGACCTATGTAGTTTTGGGGGAGAGGTATTGTCAGCAGACTCACATTTGGCATTGGTACAAGATGAATGCTACTTTTCTGCACATGTACAGTACAAGCTCTGATAGTACACAATTTGCTGTCCTTCACCATAGATGTCCACTTGTGTGCATTACTAAACCCCACCCAGAAATGCAATTTGAACTGACATATGCATCTAGATACTGCATACAAGACAGTATGACTGCTACATGATTAAATTGATGTCCACTGTGGCCTTACCTGGATGCACCTCGCCTGTTGCCTGGGTACCACCCACCTCCATGACTTGTGTTTCCTGTGTTGGCTGTTGTATGAGGGCTGCCCCAAGGTTGGCAAGGTGCTCCTCTGTTGCTGTAAGTATGGCCTGTGTGGCTGGACCCCCACCTGTAGTAGTACGGTCCTTGGCCATGGCATCAGTCCTTTGCCAGGCATGACATATCAGTCAGTGGCCCAATGCCTGACCTGATCATATTTGCGGCCATGGTGGCCCAAGGTGCTAACCCTGTGGACAAGGTCACCCCCAAAGGGAAGTCCACTCCTGCAGATTTTGTCAGCCACGGCTGAACATCACCCCATGGTGCTGGATTATGGCATTAGTGATGGCTGCATTTTCAGCTGCAGTATATGCTGCCTGCTGCTGTATGTCACCTGGAAGACATAAACAGGGAAACACATTGCAGGACCTCAGATATTGCCCAAAGCTATTTACAGAGCCAGCACAACAACATTGCCTATCATTAGCCACCACTTACAACCACATCATACCCCTGTCATCTATCAACACAGTATGAACCTGCATTGCACTCCTGGTCCTGATGTGTTATGTTCCCCCCAATGAGGGTCAGTACATTGCATAAACCACCATTCATCATTCACATTTGTGTAGTGGGATGACTGTGGCCATCTTTCTTGCAGATGGGATGTCAATGGTGCTCAGGCTTTGCTTGCATACTGTGTGTAATGGAGCTAGATGCATATACCTGACTTCATGTAGGATGCAGATAAGAATGTTATCAGGTCCCATAGAGACTTGCTTTTGTTGACTTTGATTAGACAGTATGCACCTGCTCCCTGATGATGAGGGGAGAGGTGCAGGTGCTGTGCATATCCACCTATACTGATGGTGAGTCAGGGAGGTGATGTTTGCCCTAAACCTGTCTGCATCAGGTTGGCTATAACTATGGTGTGTGTGTGTATGTGGTATGAATGACCACCATTACAGGCTGGGTTGGGTTGTTGCCTCTGAGATTGCAGACATATGTGAAGATGGCCTTGTGATTGCCCTTGGTGGATGTGTCCAATTTGTACTCATAGTTAGCCTTACAGTAATCCAGCTGTGACCTTATATGCTCATTCAGACAAAGGTTAACTTGCTGCCAAGTTGCTGCCTGCTCCTACTTTGCCCCGTGCAGCCAATATAGCGACCAATCATGTGATTTGTATACTTCTGCTGACCAGCAGAGAGGATTACTCTACCCTGGTGGAGGCAGGTTTTACAAGTAAGATATTGTTGAGTCCATACAGCTATGTTGGTGGTCATATAGCTGTTTGTAGAAGGCATAGACACAAGCTTCTAACACAGTTGGACACCTCTCCAATTTTAACCTGATAATCATGCTTATTCTAGTGCCCATGTCTGTATCAGGGCAATGCAACTATCAGTAGCTGTAGAAATTGAACTCTGCTGGATCCACAGAAACTAAGATTACACACATGTACAACATGTACAGCTTATTTACCTGATGTTTTGCATCCCATGTCTGTTGTTATGAGGCAGCCAGGTACACCTACTCATACATACATGTGCACAGGTAATACCTTATATACATTTATGTTCTATATCAGTATGTCACATTGTATTTACACTCTTGCTGCTCAGTCATTCTTCTCAATCTATTAGAGCAGGACATCTGGGGGACACCAGACATACATGGGGGCAATGGGCCAAAATTAGTGACACTTTCTTAATATTGCTGTAACACACTTAAGTCATTTGATAGCACAGTAGCCTTTGCATTCACAGACATACCCTGGAGGATGTCCAACACTCATATGGCAGGAAGAGATCAGAAAGGCTAGAAGTGTGATAGTGAGGGTAGGGACTTTTAATGTTGGCAGTATGACTGGTATAGTGACAGTTCTAGCTGATATGATGGACAGAAGGAAGGTTGATATATTGTTTGTGCAAGAGACCAGATGGAAGAGGGGTAAGGCTAGGTGTATCGGTGGCAGGTCCAAATTATTCTACCATGGCGTGGATGGGAGGATAAATGGAGTAGGGGTTATCCTGAAGGAACAGTATGCCAAGAGTGTATTTGGAGGTGAAAAGAGTGTCAGATAGAGTGATGTTTATGAAGCTGGAAATTGATGGTGTAATGACGAATGTTGTTAGTGCATATGCTCCACAAGTTGGGTGGGCGATAGATGAGAAATAAAAATTTTGGGGTGAGTTGGATGAGGTGTGATGACTGTACCCAAGGGTGAGAGAGTGGTGATTGGATCAGATTTCAATGGGCATGTTGGTGAAGGGAACAGAGGGGATGAGGAAGTGATGGGTAGGCATGGTGTTAAGCAAAAGAATGCAGAAGGTGAGATGGTAGTGGATTTTGCAAAAAGCATGGACATGGCTCTGGTGAATACATATTTTAACAAGAGGGAGGAGTATAGAATGACATACAAGAGTGGAGGAAGATGCACACATGTGTATTATATCCTATGCAGGAGGGCCAGTTTAAAGGAGACTGGAGACTGTAAAGTGGTGACAGGGGAAAGTGTAGTTAGGCAGCGTAGAATATTGGTCTGTGGGATGACATTGGTGATCAAGAAGAAGAGGAGGAGTGTGAGGGCAGCACCAAGGATCAAATGGTGGAAACTGAAAAAGGGTGATTGTGAGGTTGAGTTCAGGGAAGAGTTAAGACAGGCACTGGGTGGCAGTGAAGAGTTACCCAATATCTGGGTAACTACAGCAGAGCTAGTAAGTGAGATGGCTAGAAAGGTGCTTGGTATAACATCTGGACAGAGGAAGGAGGACAAGGAGACCTGATGATGGAATGAGGAAGTACAGAAGAGTATACAGAGAAAGAGGATGGCGAAGAAGAAGTGGGACTGTCAGAGAGATGAAGAAAGTAGACAGGAGTATAAGGAGATGATGTGCATGGCAAAGAGAGAGGAGGCAAAGGCTAAGGCTGCGGCATATGAAGAGTTGCATGAAAGGTTGGACAATAAGGATGGAGAAAAGGACCTGTACTAATTGACTAGACAGAGGGACCAAGCTAGAAAAGACGTGCTGCAGTTAAGGGTGATAAAGGATAACGAGGGAAACATACTCATAAGTGAGGAGATTGTGTTGAGCAGATGTAAAGAGTATTTTGAGGGGCTGATGAATGAAGAGAATGAGAGAGAGAGAGAGAAGGTTGGATGATGTGGGTATAGTGAATTAGGAAGTGCAACAGATTATCAAGAAGGAAGTAAAGATATCTGTGAAGAGGACAAAGAATGGAAAAGCTGTTGGTCCAGATGACATACCTGTGGAAGCATGGAGGTGTTTAGGTGAAATAGTAGTGGAGCTTTTAACCAGATTGTGTAATGACATCTTGGAAAGTGAGATGATGCAAGAGGAGTGGAGATAAAGTGTTTTAGGTACTGATTATAAGAATAAGGGTGATGTGCAGAGCTGTAGTAACTACAGAGGGATAACACTGATCAGTTAAGGCATGACGTTATCAGAAAGAGTAGTGGAAGCTAGGTTAAGAAGGGAGGTGATGATTAGTGATCAGCAGTATGGTCTCATGTCAGGACAAAGCACTACACATGCAGTGTTTGTTCTGAGAGTGTTGATGAAGAAGTACAGAGAAGGTCAGAAGGAGTTGCATTGTGTCTTTGTGGACTTAGAGAAAGCATATGACAGGGTGCCTAGAGAGGAGTTGTGGTATTGTATGAGGAAGTCAGGAGTGGCATAGAAATCTGTAAGAGTGGTACAGGGTATGTACAAAGGTAGTGTGACAGCAATGAGGTCTGTGGTGGGAGTGATGGATGCATTTAAGGTGGAGGTGGAATTACATTACGGATCAGCTCTGAGCCCTTTCTTATTTGCAGTGGTGGTAGACAGGTTGACAAGACAAGATCAGACAGGAGTCCCCGTTGACTATGATGTTTGCAGATTACATTGTTTTCTGTAGTGAGAGTAGGGAACAAGTTGAGGAGACCCTGGAAAGGTGGAGATATGCTCTAGAGAGGAGAAGAATGAAGGCCAGCAGGACTAAGAGAATATATGTGTGTTAATGAGAAGGAGGATAAAGGAATGGTGAGGATGCAGGTATTAGAGTTTGCAAAGATGGATGAGTTTAAATACTTGGGATCAACAGTTCAGAGTAATGACAAGTGTGGAGGATAGGTGTAGAATAGAGTACAGGCAGGCTGGAGAGGGTGGAGAAGAGTGTCAGGAGTAATTTCTGACAGACGAGTACCATTAAGAGTGAAAGGGAAGGTCTACAAGAGGGTAGTGAGACCAGCTATGTTATATGGGTTGGAGACAGTGTCATTGACAAAAAGACAGGAGTCAGAGCTGGATGTGGCAGAGTTAAAGATGTTAAGATTTGCACTGGGTGTGCCGAGGGTGGACAGGATTAGGAATATGCATATTAGAGGGTCAGCCCAGGTTGGGTGTTTTGGTGACAAATCCAAAGAGGCGAGATTACATTGCTTTGGACATGTGCTGAGGAGGGATGCTGAGTATATTGAGAAAAGGATGGTAAGGATGAAGCTGCCAGGTAAGAGGAAAAGAGGAAGGCCTAAGATAAGGTTTCTGGATGTGGTGTGAGAGGACATGTAGGTGGTTGGTGTGACAGAGCAAGATGCAGAGGACAGAAAGAAATAGAAACAGATGATCCACTGTGGCAACCCCTAATGGGAACAGCTAAAAGAAAAAGAAGGAGATGCTGTAATGTCAGTCTTCACAGATTTGCCAATGATTTGCCAGACATAACACAACTCTATGAGTAAATGACTACAAATATGAGGCACACATATAGTCAGTATGCATAACACTGGACAGTTGAATGGTACGACCTCAGTATATCATATGCAGTTCAACAAACACATCTGCAACTGTAGTTTACTATGCAAATACCCTGTATAGGTCTCACACATTTCTGAAACAAACATGTATATCACAGTTGTATTCACAAGTAACATATGAATATCTACAACATCCCAGTAGCTGGTCTAGCAGTGTCACAGTCAGTATTGCTCAACACACACTCCAGGAGAAGTCATATGTGAGGCATCCTTTCCTGGGGTGACTCAGGGGCCTGAGCTGTGATCTATGTAATGTAGACAAACCCAGATTCTACGGCCATAGGTTCTGATCAGCGATATATTAGTACAGCAAGCCTTGTTGAGACATATTTGTTGAACTTCCTATTTCCCATGATTACATTTCCCCTACTGCATCCCATTACATGCTTACTTATTTGACATACCTTTTTTTTCCAAATATAGTTGGTTTGATTCTGATTTCTGTTTGTTTGTTTGTTTGTTTGTTTGTTTGTTTGTTTGTTTGTTTGTCTGTCTGTCTTTCTCTCTCTCCAAGATGTACGGTATACATATGTCTTGCATAGGCACCAGCTTGTCTTTTGTAGGTAATGCTCATGAGCAGCTGATGGTTTCTGCACCAGTTGGTGTCCCCTACTTGCTAATTGCATGCAGAACAGCTGTGTTGTTATTCCTATAGCCAATGGCATGGCAACACACTCCTATAAGTGAGTACTTCATGTGGACATTGATCCTTTTCCTTGCCTGTGAGAAAGACTTCATGGAGGTGTGTGAACAACAGCATCACAGAGGGTAGCTGGATGTACCT